>NC_053023.1:653791205-654091205 GCF_003073215.2 Triticum urartu | reverse complement strand
TGCGCACAACGCCTACCACGAGCACAAGGAGAAGGAACAGGGAGGAGGGCCATTGAGCGACACTAGGGGCGGTGGTAGCCGCGGTACTACCGCACACGAGCGGTACTACCGCTCCTACTGCCGCTGAACCCAACACGAGAAAACCACGTCTCGAGTCGAGGCGGTACCAGCGCGGAACCGGAGTTGTACTACATCTTATGGCCATGGGCGGTACTACCACTGTGGGACAGCGGTACTGCCGCTCTGGCCCAGCGGTACTACCGCTGGCACCATCCTTATGCCACTACCACGAAAACAAGTATACTCCAAGGAAAACCAGAACTGCCAAAAATTCTGCAAATGAGCTCCGAATTGAGCAAACTCAAGCTTGTTGGATACAAGACGATGAGTAGCATCAAAACAATGACTGGATATAGTAAGAAGAGGCAGGGGAGGTATGCCTAACAAAAGAGGAGAGAAACCTCCAACAGAGAAGAACCGACAGAACCTCCAACATCGAAAACATCATAGAAGATGCATGTGAACTCCGTTTTCGATGAACTCGAGCTTGTCAACAAGATGACCAAAAGCTCCAAAACTCACAAAGAGAAGCAAACAAGAACCAATAAAGATGATGCAAGGATGCAATGGTTTGAGCTCTCTACGAGTGATACGATCAAGCTACTCATCGAGAGCCCCCCTTGATAGTACGGCAATCGATCCTATAACCCGGTCTCCCAACTACCATCATGACACCGGTAAAATAGAAAACCTATCAAGGGAAAACCTTTGCCTTGCACATGGTCCACTTGAGCTAAATGATGACGATCTTGACTCCCTCAAGTTGGACCACCTTTCTTGATTGCGTTGGGTCGATGGAGGCTAGATTATTGCTCCCCCATACTCCACTATGGGTGAGCCACTCTTCGGCACATCTTCACAAGTCCATTGACACCATAATGGATGACAAGCTTCAAGAACTTGATCTCTTCGTGATGCTCCACTTGAACTTGCACAAGGCAATCTTGATGACGATCACCACTTGATGACATCCTTTCCATGGGTTGTATGATATCTTCCTCTTGACGCAAGCCCATGGACACGTACCTAACCCCACATAGAACTCTCACATAGACCATGGGTTAGTACACAAAGTGCAATGGACAATGCTTACCATACCATGGGATCACTTGATCCCTCTCGGTACATCTTTTATGCTTTGTGAGTTGATCAACTTGATTCACTCTTGACTTAATCTTGATCAACCTTGAATCTTTCCAACTCTCTTTGTTTGGATGATGTCTTGAAGTTAAACATGAATGATCACACACTCTTCTTCTTCAAGACATGCTTGCAATAAGCTCAACACTCACATGACCAATCTTTGGATAATTCCTTAATAGCACCTTGGTCAACACATAAACTCCTTGAAACCAACACATGGACTTCAAGAAAAGCCTATGGACAAATCCTTCAAATATAACTCAATGCAACCATTAGTCCATAGAGAATGGCATCAATTACCAAAACCACACATGGGGGCACCGCATGTCCTTTCACTAGCCACTAGTATGAAGCGAGAATTTCCAGCCGGTTTGGGAAGAGTAACGCTACATCTATAATACTTGGGAAGAGTAATGCACACATTTTGTTCCTAATTACTGTAAATCAACAAAGAACTACTCCCTTCGTTCCAAATTACTCATCGTGGTTGAACTAAAACCACGACGAGTAATTTGGAACGGAGGGAGTAGTTTCAGTCTTCCTTCTTTTTTGCTTATCATATTTCATATTCCAGCAGATGTTGGATGTGAGATTTCCAACATGTTGAGAAATGCAGTCCTCGGAAAGGATATGAGATTTTTTTCTTACATTTCTTTTGCCATTCTTGGGATCAACAAGGCACACAGTTACATACAAAAGATCCCTTGGGATGCACTACTGCATACGAACACTCAGGTCACATCACAGTGAATTTGACAATGACAGTTACTTAAGCCAAACAAGCTCATATGTTGTGGCGTGCAAGATTCTTGCAGTTTGAACAGGCCACGTGAGAGTTGGGCATCCTTTCACCAGAATTTTCTGTGGCATCCATATGCTTGTGACTGGACAGTTCGTAAGCTAATGGTTGTTAGAGCAACACTAGCTGATCCCCTAAAACCAGTTAGAGGAGTAAAAATTCAATTTTACCCCTCTAACCGGCATCTAGCCGATCTCTTAGACCGTATAACGGAGTATAGATTGTACTCCTCACCACTTCAGTGGAGTAAAAGTACTCCACCACTTGGGCTCGGAGTAAAAATTCCCCACCACATCGCACCCTCCTCTGCTCTGCTCCCCCTCCCCCAAAATCCCCTCGCCGGCGACTCCCCACCACTCCCACGCCTCCACTGCTGCAGCCATGGCCGGTTCTTGTGGCCGCTGCTCGCCGTCACGGATCCGTGCCACAACGAGCCCAGCGCAAGCGCATTCTCCTCACGATGTCGTTGCATCCGACCGCCTCTCCGGCTTTGTCGACTTCCCCGTGCCACCGCCACAGAGGTGGTACCTCGGTGTGTAGCAGCGGGCATGGAGGACGTGGGTCACGGAGATTACCGACCTCGAGACCACACAAATATGTGGCTCAGATCTTTCCACACCACCGAGCTCGCCACCCATGAGTAGGACATACGGTCCATACGGTCCATCCGACTGCACACCGCCGTGGGCTGCCAGAATTTCGAGTGGTGTGAGATGCTGCTACTCGATCCGGTTCAGCCGGGCGTGCGTGGTCAACGCGCGGCTGGCGAGGGAGGACCGGGAGGCCAGGGAACGACTCATGGTGGAGGCCGTCGACGAGGCGTACATGGCGGACCTCCGACGCCAGTACCCCGAGCTTGCGGAGGTGGAGCACCTCCTGTACGAGGGGCGCACGCCCGGTGGCAGGGCAGAGGTCATCGTCCTCTTAAGTGACGAGGAGGCAACGACGGCGGCATTGGAGGTGGCAACGATGACGGCTTCGACGTTGAAGAGTGGCGAAGGATCTTCCCCGACTCCGGCAACGACGTCACAAGGCTTGACCCCTTGGCTGGTGGGATGTCTAGGGTGGACAGGCTGGCCTCTCAAAGTCCGATAACGACTAAATTCCGATTAGCTTTAAGTTTTAGTTTATGTTTAAGGTAAGTTTTGGTATCGGTTTGACTAGACTATGTTTCGGTGGATGGTAATGTAAATTATGTGTCGAATTTCGGTTAAATTTTTTGTTTAAATCGGATTTATGTTCATCTTATCAAAAATTGCCTTTTCACTCTACTAAATTTACAAAATCGGTTAGGTCCAGCCAAAAGTTAGTGGAGTAAAAAATACTCCACTAAGATTACTTGATCAGATACTCCTTTATTTTTTAGAGATCAACTAGAGTTTCTCTTACATGAGTAGTACCACTTAGGAGTGTTCTAATGAGTTCCAAGGAAACAAGGTCATGGACTGGTATAAACGTGTGGACCTGCAGCACTACTCTATTACAACAAGGTGAGGTACGACCTTGATGCAAGAGTGAGGAAACACCCTAGTACTATAAAATTTCGATGTTCCGGTTCAGGCTGGAAGCATTCCATCCCCTATTTGTGCTGCACTCTCTTCAAAACAAACGGGAGTTGGTACTACTGCTAGAAAAATGCGGCTCCTTCAAATTATCTGCTCATATTTCCAGTACCATATTTTTAAGGGTTATCTTGGCAAGTATCTGAACTTGATGGTCGATCAAGAGTAGCAGACTGCAGTGCCATTGTGCATCCAAAAGCACGATATCTTCACCAACCATGTCACATCGCGTCCCTCGCGTCTCTCGCGTCGCTCTCGCGGGTGGCGGGGGGGTGGGGGGAACCCTAGCCCCCACCCCGCGCTCGCCTCCACTACAAAAAAAGACACATCCGTGACATTTTGGGCCAAACGAATTTTTTTTTGTCATACATATGACACTTCTATGATGATAATTGTGACAAAACCCAGTATCATCATATATGTGGTGGGCTCCTACTTGTATGACAAAAAATCATGACAGCAAATGGGCTTTTCGTCCTGGGCGGGCCGGAGACGTAGCTGCATGACATTCTTTGGGCCGTCCATGACGGAAAAAACCGTGGTAGAAGCAAGGGGGAGGAAAATTTTGGGGAGTTCCCGGTTACGGTGGGAGGTCGGGGGCCGAGCGATGCGCATTTCTCTCGTACACGTACGCGCGTGTGTGCGAGGCGTTGGCTCTAACTGAACCCGAGCGAGGCGTTGGGCTCTAACTAAACCCGAGCGATTGCACTGCAGGCTACGCGTTACTGAACCCGAGCGATCGATCGATGGCTGTTAACTGAACCCGATCGAGCGATTCCTTCGCTACTGCTGCTAACTAAAGCCGATCGATGCTCCCTCTGGGATGAATAGTGAGCGGTGGCGTTGCCTCTGGATGAACAGGACCCCGTGGTGTGGTGGAGGGCTGGATGAACAGTAGACGATGGAGGGGTGCCCGTGGAGGGGTGGTTGAACAGGACCCCGTGGTGTGGAGGCCTGGATGAATAGTAGACGGTGGAGGGGTGGTTGAACAGTAGCCGGTGGAGTAGCGCGCGGTGGAGGCTGGATGAACAGGAGCCCGTGGAGGCTGGAGGAGGTCGACGGTGGAGATGAACAGTATCCCGTGGAGTCCCGTTTTGCGGTACGCCACACCCCTCCCGATCAACAGGACCCCCGTGTCGACCGTAGGAGGTCCGTTTCGTCCGTTTTGCGGTATGCCACACCCCTCCCGATCAACAAGACCCCCATTTCGACCGTAGGAGGTCCGTTTCGTCCATTTTGCGGTACACCACACCCCTCCCGATCAACAGGGCCCCTGTTTCGACCGTAGGAGGTCCGTTTCCTTCGTTTTGCGGTACGCCAGACCCCTCCCGATGAACAGGATTCTATTTCGAACGTGGCCGGTCGAACACAAGGCCGTTTCCTCCGTTCTGCGGTACGCCAGGCCTCGTTTCCATCGCCTGTTCCGTCCAAGCCCTCCCGATGAACACGACCACGCATTCCGTTCCGACCCAGCCGGTTGGCTCCCACGCGTTCCGTTGCCTCCCGATGAACACGACACATTCCGTTGCCTCCCCATGAACACGTTGCATTCCGTTGCCTCCCCATGAACACGACGACGACACTATTTCTCCATTCCGACCCAGCCATGTCAACGAGCCCTCGCCATACGTATGCGCGAGTAGGCGTTCGATACCCCGCCCGTATGTACACATACGTGGCCGTATTTTCTTTCTTGCACCCTGGCCGCTGTACGTATGTGTACATGCTACGTGCGCGCCTCTACTACGACACGTGCGCGCCTCTACATCCACCAGTATATATGTACGTACACGTTCGCGACCAGAATGACAACGCTACGTACGCTTCGACCAGGTGGGTCCCGACTGTCAGGCACTTCCTTGCGTGCGAAGATGTAGTTGGTGGGTCCCTGCAGTCAGGGGGGCGAATCGTTTTTTTTTGCCCGGACGCACTTTCCTTGCGTGCAAAGATGTAGCTGGTGGGTTTCCAGCAGTCAGGGGGGCGAATCGTTTTTTTTGCCCGAACGCACTTCCTTGCTTGTGAAGATGTAGCTGGTGGGTCCAAGTAGTCAGGGGGAAACGTTTTTTCACTAAATACGGTGGCCCGTCCGGTGGGTCCCCGCGGTCAGGTGGAGGAATCATTATTTTGCGCGTAATAAGGAGGCACTTCCTTGCTGCGGCCGTGGACCCAACTGTCAGCCTCTCCACGTATAGTCCACGTCCGATAGAAGTCGTTCCTTGACCACGTTGACCATGCCACGCCGAGAGCACCACGACGGTGGATGACGGCGAGGAATAGGAAGGGGAAGACTCGGAGCCGGGGAAGACGCAACAGTGGATGCCCACGCAAAGAGGAGTACGAGGGTTCACTGGTTCGGCAGCGGTGTGAGGCTGCTATCGCCGCAGAATAACAGGGGGTGTGGGTGAGTAGAGGGATGGCCTGGCCAGCGGTGGGTGTAGTAGGGGGCGGTGAGGCCTCCGCGGCATCACAGCCGACCACGGAAGGCAGGAGTACGCGGCACGACCGGCGCTAGTTTGGGCGGCTGGAGCAAGAAGACCAGTGGTTGAAGAAGCACTACGGCCGTTGGATGAACATCGTACGGTAACAGGAGCTAGAATCGTTCATATTGACTAAGTTGACAAAGCCCTCCGTCCCCGTTAACTTGGTAGGCCCACAAGCCAGCCTCCCACTATGCTGGGTTCCAGCTGGCAGGGGGAATATTCATTTTTTGTGCGTAATAAGGAGGCACTTCCTTGCGTGCGAAGATAGCTGGTGGGTCCGAAATGTCAGCGGGGGGCACGTTATTTTCGCGAAATACAGAGGCCCTTCCGGTGGGTCCCAGATGTCAGGTGGAGGACTCATTATTTTGCGTGTAATAAGGAGGCATTTCCTTGTGTGCGGCCGTGGACCCAGCTGTCAGCCTCTCCATGCACAGTCTACTTCCGATGGTGTCGTTCGTTGACCATGTTGACCACTCCGCGCCGAGCGCATCCAAGGTGGTGGACGACGACGAGGCCCCGGACAACAATGAGCGGAGATGGGAAGACGCGGGAGTAGAGTCACATACGGAGAGGTGTACGAGGGTTAACTGGTTCTAGTGCGGTGTGGTTCGGCAGTCGGCGGAGAAGAACAGGACGTGTGGAGGGGTGGAGGGATGGCTTGGCCAACGGTGGAGTAGCGCTTCATAGCGAAGCGTGCTAAGCAGAGCTGCTAGCAGCAGGAGGAGGGAGGTGGTCCCGGCGGCGCTGGAGGAAGAAGACGAGAGATTGAAGATGAATGCCGGTCGTTAGATGTAAATCCAATGGCTAACATGTCAGAATCATTTGTTGACTAAATTGATAACGACTTGCGTTGGTGTTGACCTATTGGCCCACATTTCAGCCTCCAAAAATGTGGCACATATTCAACCCAATTTTTCAGAATTTACAGTCTTTTTTTACGTGGTAGAATTTACAGTCAATTTGATATTTTTTTTGAATTACAGCCATTAGCTGGGCTGGGTGAACAAATAATGTAGCATTCATGCGGCCCATTTATTTTATTTCCTAAAAAATTACAGGCCATTTGCACTTTCTCGAAACACACGATTTTGCTGGCCTAATTCTAATTATAATGTTGGGTTGGGCCAGCAATGTTATCAAAAAATAAAAAGGGGATGAGCATTTTGTTATAAATATATTTAAATAATAAGTGATATTATTACATTCGTCCTTAAATCTTACCAAGCTTTTGTACACAATCACTAGGATTTTCGTGCCAAAACAATCCAGGATTTTATTTGTGAAGAAATTATTTTTATAAGTTAATAAGATGTGGGATATTGTTTTCTTACATATGTAAGTATCTGTTAAATATATGATGACAATAAAAATAATATATAATAACATATAAAATAATTTAAATATATATAATATAGTTAAAAGGGAAACATAAGTTGGACCTGGCGTTCCTATTCTTATATAGAAAAATAGAACACACCTCTGCGTTTTGTTCAAAAAAATACATAAATTGGGCTGCCAAAAATAAAACCTCGGATGAGAGGTCCATAGGCCGGTCGATACATGATGGCCCTAAGAAAATACAAACAGGCCTATGGACCTCCCATCCGAGGTCGTGGGCTGCGCATGTTAAAAATAAAAGCCTAGACGGGGCAGCCCAAAACCACGTCCAACACTTGCCAAAACTTCGTCCCTCGTTTTCTCTGTGTTTCGCACACTCGACATTGTGTGGGCATTTTGACTGTGCATCATATGAAGATGTGCTATGCATGAATGTTGATCAGCATGATGTTAACTGGCTGGTAGTTCCATTTTCGACCATGAATAAAACTTCCAACATGATGTTAACCCTGTTTGAAAAGGCCGTGTTAATATAAATGCTTTGCCTCTAAAAGTTGCAGTTTCTTATCTGAAACTGAACTTGCAGTTTCTTATCTGAAACTGAAACTTGCAGTTTCTTCTCCGAGAATCACATTGTATGCACTTTTATACTCCTATGAAACTACATTTTTTAAGTGCTACAAATAGATCTCTAGAATTCATAAAATACTTCATATGCTCAATACTGCAAATCTGAAATTCAAAAGACATTCATATCTGAAAGTACTCTCAAAATACACAACACAAAACACAATTCACAATCTGCAAATACTGACAACCCTAAGCTCTTCCTAACAATTCACAACATGCCCGACTATTGGGCTGGGGGGGGGGGCGGGCAGCCCCCTCCTATTCCTCGGCGGCAGACAGCCGCCCCGTGAGACGATGTGAACGGCGAGGGAGACGATGGCGGGGAAGCGTCATCGGGCCAACTGCTTTTCTCCTCTTGCAGTTGGGTTCGGTCGACGAAGACTCCACCGACTCGCTCTGGCAGGACACCCTCACAAATGGCACCCTGTAGATGCTTGATCCTTCAATCTCTGGTGGATGCTCCATCTGGGATCGATACTCCCACCACCGCTCCCTCACGATCGGATTCGGTGAATCTGTTTGCTCCATGGCCCAGAGGAGCAGCTCTATGTACTCCGGCGCGACTCCCTACGGGAGTATCACCGCCTTTTCGCTCTCTTGCAGATATTTGGTCATGGATGTCACCGTCGCCGCTAGTTGGTCCTTGTTGTCAAACCAAGACTGTATCTCCAACATCCTAGCTAGCTTCACAGGGTCGCCGTCTGCGATCCTCACGTATCGGTTGTACTCCTCCATCGATCTACTTCTCCACAGCACCTTCACTCGCCGGCGGTGGTTTTTGAATGGAAGAGGAGAGGAGCAGCGCTGCTTTTGGATTAGAATGGGAGAGGAGCGATGCTGGTTTTGGACTGGAACAGGAGAGGAGGGGCGGTGGTTTTGAAATGGAAGAGGAGAGGAGCGGCGCTGCATTTAGATTGGAACAGGAGAGGAGCGGCGGTTGTTTAAGAGGAGAAGAGCGGAAGAGCGGCGCTGGTCTTGAAAGTATTTTTTTGTTGTTTTGCGTATTTTGGGTCAAAGTTTGACCACGTATGGTATTTGACAAGCAAAATGTGAATGCATGTCACCAAAAATTGTATCGTTTGGTTCGTATCTGAATGTACTTTCAAATTATATTATTTTTGCAACGTATAACATATATTTTATGTGCGAAAATCATGGTCAATTATGACCCAGAATAAAAGGGAGGCTAGTTAATGTGGGGTCGCTTTCTTAATTGAAGGGTAAATTGATTTTGATTTTGATCCAGTCACAGCGCGCCGGCCCTCTCGTCCAATCCTAAATCGCTGCCGCACAATCCTCTCCCTCTTCTCCATTGCAAAACCACCTCCTCTCCTCTCCATCATCTCCATTCCAAAACCACCATCTCGCCTCTCCCTCTTCTGATCTTCTCCATTGCAAAACCACCTCCTCTCCTCTCCATCATCTCCATTCCAAAACCACCGTCTCGCCTCTCCCTCTTCTGATCTTCTCCATTACAAAACCACCTCCTCTCCTCTCCATCATCTCCATTCCAAAACCACCGTCTCGCCTCTCCCCCTTCTCTATTACAAGACCACCGTCTCTCCTCCCATCTTCCAAAGCTAGCAGACCACTCAGAAGGACATCTATGGAGAGGATGCAGCAGCGAATCAGGCAGATCGCCAGTGGCGACCAGGCAAAGTTAGCCAGGTTGAAGGAGATCCTTAGTTGGTTTGACAATGAGTGGGAGATTTCGAGGACGGTGCGGGCCATGTGGCAATGTATGCGAAAGAGCGAGACGGCGGCGATGAGGGCGGCGATGTACATGTACTCCTCGGCGGCAGTCACGCCGCAGTCCTCTGAGTTCATCGAGTATCTCCTCTGGGAGATGGAGCAGACAGATTCGCCCGAGGCGATAGTCAGGCGGAGGTGGTGGGCGTACAGGTCGAAGGTCGAGCACCCAGAGGATAACGAATTGATCGAGTATGGTGTGCCGTTCGTGAGGGTGCAGAGCCAGCCGGAGCCACAGGAGTATTCGTTCTCCCACCGCAAGAGGAGGCCGGATGGCGTGACGTCGCTTCCCCGCCGTTCTCCATGGTTCCCTCGATGCTTGCCTTGTTTCAACGACAGCGGTAGGGTTTAAGGTAAGCTTCACACTAACCTAATCTTCCACCTGCTTATGCTTACAATCAGTGTGACAGCTAATGAAAATCATGCTTACAATCAGTCTCCGAGTACTACGCCAATCACCCTAAAATAGCTCTGGACCTTTGGGTCAAAGTTGTGACACAGTGTACAAATAAAGAAAAATAGATTGGTGCTTCTTTCAGAAAAGAGTACTCCCTAGAAAACTGCCAATATAAGCTACTAGTATTTGGTTAGATGATTTGCTGCCGAGAAAGATCCGTCCACAGAGAGCGCCACACATCTCACTGGTGGTGGTGGATGCCAATGCGTGCATGTAGCATGGTTGGTGTCGGTAATTTTTTACTTGGCACACCTCGCACTCTGCATATATGCCGGTTCCATACATACATTTGTGCAGTTCCACCAAAATGCAGCTGAATAACCCTGTTTGCACAGATAATGAAAAAGCGTGATTACATTATAGTGGCACTAGTTGATGAAACACACAAAATAAATAGAAGAAAAATATTGCGATAGTATCATAGTATGCCATGCTGTGAGGGCGAGATGGGCCCTGCGACGCCTCATACGGTACGCCTCATACTGGACATCGTCCCAAGTCTCCCAGATACACCTTCTGCCAGTGATGAACATCAGTGTACAACGGTAGTACAAGGAGGCGCCTTGAGACATTCAAATCTCTATTTTTGTGCATATCAACTAAAATTAAGCACCCCAGTTTGCAGAAACGCTTAAACATTAACAATGGGACTAGTTGATGAAACATACATTAACAAAGAGAAGCACTTTCTTTATCTACATTGGAAATGAAATGATAGAGATGACACTCGCTCTATTTTAACTGTATTATTACTTCATTTTATCAGTGACACTAGGGTCGAGCAGGTGGCAAACAAGGTGTACCGTGCGTCGCAAGGATGGAGGCCGGGGGTGCTTAGACTGGGATGCTGAAGCTGGCTCTTTCAGTCACCAACATGGATGATTCAATTCATGGGACCTTTTGGTGCAGTTCACCTAAAATGAAGCAATGTCCCGTGAGCTAGCAGCTTCTTCTTCAATTTTTTTAAGAAAAGGGCTCCAGCCCCGGTTTCATTTCCATCAGAAAACGAAACCCACAGAGCTTCTTCGTCATTAGTTGCAATAAAATTGAGCAACATCAAGGTTGGTTGTGAAGCTCCTAGAATGCTTAACTATAATTTGGATATCATTTGTGCAGTTCAACTAAGATCGAGCGTGAAATGTATATCTCTGTTTGCACAAAAAAGGTGGAAAGGAGGGTGACTAACAAGTGATGAAACATGCATCAAATGAAAAGAAGCATGTTCCTTATCTGAATGGCAATCCTACAAGGACAGTAGCAATTTCTAAAGCACTGGCATTGCTAGATATTAGTGTGGGCATTAGGATTAACTATGACAACCGTTAAATACGACATTACTTTGGGCACAGGAGAGTAGGCGGACCAGGACAGTTGCATTTCTAACGAAAAGAACCAACTTATCTTAATGGGAAATTTTAGCAGGACATGTAAAGAAGTGCCATTGATTCATATTACTGGAGGCATTACATTGAAAACAACATTGGTTTAACGTGTCCTTACTTTTAATAGTGCGACTGCTACATTTTACCAGTGGCATTACATAAGAGTGGCTCGGGGCAACAAACATCAGAACAGGATATCTGGGTTGGTCCCATTTTTGTTCGGTATAGCCACCTTATACTATGTGAGGCTAGCAAATCTAGTGCTGGACTTACTCTGTTGACTTGTCCCCCAGTCCCCACTTTCTTTCCTTTTTCAACCAATAGATCGGGTTTATATTGAGTTTGTACTGCGTTTCCCTTTATTTCCCTATTAGACCTAGAGACCAGTTGGATAGCCAGTCTGTGCTACTTTTCACCCCCATTATTTCCTCTTTCGACCAAGTCCTAGATTCAGGTAACAAATCCTCCCCCACCCCCACCCCCTTTCTTCCTTGTTTGTACCAAGTAGTACTAGATTCGAGTGCATGAACTAGTTTTACCTCTTAAACGTAAAAAAATTACGTGGTTTTCGAACAGCCGATCGATCCTATCTACGAGGGGGCCTGAGAAATAGTAAAAGATACAAATGCAGTGACGTCAGGAGCTCAGGAAGTAGAGCAAGGCCGGTTTCGAAGGAATTTATACCTGATGGTCACCGGGATGTCGCTAGGTGGGCGGCGGGAGGCCGGATTTGCCCACACTACGACAGCAAGGAAGAAGGGGTCGGAGGCCCTCCCTCGCCAGCGGTGCTTGGGAGAGAACGACAAGGCAGGCTGATCGGGACGCGCCCAACAGTGGGTAAGAGCCGTTGCTGAGGACGACCGCGTGAACGTTGCACCTTCTCACCTTCCCCGGCGGAGAGGATCCGGCTGGATTTGTGACCAGCGGTGAGCAGAGAGAGAGAGAGAGAGTGTGGCCACCGCTGTCATATTTAGATCTGGAGAGGCCGAGACAGTGTGAAGAGAGCAACACTAGCAAGCAAGCGCGGAGGCTCCTGCCTATATAGTTGAGTAGTACTAGTTTTCTTTTGTCTATCGGAGCCGGCTTGACCTCGTCAATGACTGTCGAGAAGTCTTCATGCACGTGGCCCGGAGGTGCAGTTGTCGTCATTTTGATCTGAAGCGCCGGGTTATAACATATAACACGAAAAAATGCCACATGACAAGAAACCATAACCTCACTGCCCAAAGGAGACAACATGAATCCTGACGGACAAACTAGACGAGGAACAAAGCTCAAATTAAAGATAAACTCATAGAAAAGGGGTCCGTCGATAGATGTCCTAATTAACATAGCCGGCTTGACCTAGATGGCAGCCGAGTAGTCACTGTTCGTGCATGTTCCCCCAATGACTAGCCCAACTCAGTTGTCGCTGTTTAACCCTCGTAGTGATCCGAAGCACATGACACCTAATATTGCGAGATGACAAGAAACCTTTTTTTAGATTTCTCACCACAACTACAGCCATGTACAACACAGCCTGCACGATATGTAGACGATAGCCAATCCAGGCGTGTCTGCTGGAGTCTGGTCACATGCATGGACGAACTGATCTTCCGTGTCTTGCAGGGATCGTCCAGGCACCAACGTAGTACAACACTTCTCTAGTACTATCGCTCGTCTCCCTCTTCTATTAAGTCACCCGACTTGCGGGGCCGGGGAGTGTGCCTATGGTTGGTTCTCAATTGCCGTCCCACATGTGTGTGCAAACGCAATATGACGCGCGTTCCATTCGGAGAGCAGTGTGCCAGACCGACCGACCGTCTGGGGTGCGACGCGAACGTGACGGGCGTGCTGTATACTCCGTACATGTGTACCGCCGTTTTCTAGATGCTTTGCTCCATGGCGCGGGTGCAATCCATGGATACAAAATTAGTATACTGTATACTATTTAAAAGTCAAGGGCGGGGCTTTTCCTACGCAGTAGGCGGGGCTGTTTTGCCTAGTCGGTTCGACAGAGACGCGAGAAGATGAGGGAGTAGGCTGCTCAAACGTAGGGCTGTGTGATTTGACAGCGAGTTACTGCTGGACAGGTGGGGCCCCGTGATTTGACTTGCCATTATCATTTTAACTGCGGCGCTACGACCGGTGTGAGTCTCCCGATTCCTGACCACCTCCATACAGGTGCCTCTCCCAATGCTCCACCATGTAGTAGAGGCTGGCTCTTGCATGAGAGCCCACTTCTCCACTTTTTCCTTGCCTCTCTTTCCTCCACATATGCAAAAATGCCATGTAAAGCGCACTATTGTACTTACTTTTACTTGCTCCTACAGGTGCTTAAGCTTGCCACATAGGCATAAAGTCTGATGTGGCAAGTTAATCAAGAAGAGAGAGACTAGTTTGGTGACCCAAGGAAGAAACGGTGCTAAGCGCGTGTACCTAGGTGAAAAGACAATTTTGAGTCTATAGCTAATTAAATGAAGCAAACTTAGCAACACCATTTCATTGGAAGAGGTCACTCCTTGGCAAATGCAATAAATACTAGTACTCCCTGTGTCCCATAATATAAGAACGTTTTTGGCACTACACTAGTGTCAAAAACATTCTTATATTATGGGACGGAGGGAGTACGAAGAAAGAGATAGAGAGGAGTAAAAAAAATACACTTATAGCCAACCTTATAGCCAACCTTGTTGTAGTATGAGTGACTAAGTGATGACTATGTATGACATGCCAACATCAGATAGCCTAACGCACCGTGTTAAATCTCCAAGGGCGCGACCGCACGAGCGACGCGACGGTCGTGGTAGGCGCGACCATGATACGGGCTGCTGGCAGCCCTTGGATCTGAGATCAAACGGTCGCATGCTAAGTTGCTGAAAATTTGCAGAATAACCCTCCAGGATAGGATATTCACCCATAGGTCTAGAATCACGCCATGCAACCGTTCGATCTCAGATCCAAGGGCTCTCGGAAGCCCGTATCATGGGAGAATGGAAAGCCACTACCCTGTCGTTCGCACGCTGGCAGTTCGCTCCTACTCATCCCCGCACGTAATTCAATACTACGGTGGTTCGCTCCTAGTCGTCCCGTCCATTCACATTACGACAGTTCCACTAATCCTAACCCTCCTCCCAAATCCATGGCATCCCAAATCTCCATGATCGGCGGTGAGTACAAGGTTAGAACCATCACCGGCGATGAGTTCGACGTCATCTACACCCGTTCTTCCGCGACGGTGAAAGGATGCCTTTCTCGCTTCAGACGCATGTTCGAAGACTCAGATGATGAGTGGGTCGCTGGGCTAGATGTTGAGTACACCATAGTCCTGGGACGAGAGAAGGATCTAAAGGACGAAGAGAGGAAGAAGCCCGCCGTGATCCAGGTTTGCGTGCATGACTTATGCTTGGTCTACCACATATGCCATGCCGACGTTGAGTGCAAGGATTTTAAGGATTTCCTCGAGAGCAACCTAGTCAAATTCGTTACTGTAGACTTTGGTAACGACAAAGAAGTCCTGCGTCGGATAGGCCTCATTGTAGGCAACACCTTTGACCTCCAGAAGAATCGGCTGGTGTCCTCTCGCCAGCTTTCAATGCTGACCCTGGTAGGAGCCATGGTTCATCCTTCGTACGATAAACTGGAGAAACCTCCATACATGTTTCATCGTCATGCATGGCAGCAGAATGTACTAGATATAGACCACATCCACTACGCTTCAATGGATGGCTACCTTTGCTTCAATATCTACAAGGGTTGGATGAAGAGCAACAGCCAAGTGTGCGGTTCAAGCAAAGAAGTATCGGCCAAGAGGAAGAGGGACAAGGACGAAGTCGAGGACGTGGACGAGGACTCTGAGTAATGTGGCAGTGTCATTGCTCATGGTGGTTCTAATGCAGTGTCTACCGGAATAGTTGCAAAGTTTAATTTCAGGTGTGCTTAATTTAATTTGAGGGGTGTGTTGTGCTGAGCCCCCAGCAGAACTATGTTATGTTTCTTCTTGTTACTTTAACTCTTCAGTACGTACATACTAGTATTTCTTACATTTCATCTTTTAGTTGGTATAGTACTACCACTCGTTTCTTCACATTATATATGTACAATATATATGGCCAACATCATATAGCCAGCAGTTTAGTGGTCAAAGAATTTCAGGGTGCTTAGTTTTGTCAAAGAATTCCAGGAAGCTTCAAGGGTGCTTGGATCCAAGGGACTTATTTTAGTCTGACTAAAAATAGTCTCTTTAAGAGACTAAAGTTCCAAGCACCCCTGACTAAAGAGGGGCTAAAACTAGTCTTGAGACTAATTTTTTTAGTCAGGGGTACCCCTACTAAAATGTGGATTAGTCCTCTCTCTACTCATTTAACTCCTCTCCTTTAACACAGGCGAGTTCTGGATTGGAGGGTTTGGAGGATAATAAATGCTCATTAACTTGATTTTATCCTTTTTAGTATTTGGATCCGTGGGTGAGGCTAGTATGTTTTAGTCCCACTACTTTTAGTCATGGGACTAAAACGTAACCAAGCACCCTCTTAGTTTTATTTGAGGGGTGGGTTGTGCTGGACACCATTAGACACCATTATTGTGACTAGCCTTTTTAATAGTACTATATGCATAATTTGGCGACGAGCGCTCTCTATATGTACCACCTTTTTTTTAATTTCAAGTTTTGCTCCATGGCGCAATCCATCGATACTACTATTGTACAAAAGTATACATTTTTTAAAAGGCTAGAGGGCGGGGCAGTCTAGCTTGGTCGGTTTCACGAGAGGCGAGGGCCTTTGTGATTTGACGGCTCATTACTGCTGGAAGGCGGGGCCTTGTGATTTGAATGCTCATATAAATGCGCCGACGACCTGATCGACGAGGAGCAAAGAACCGTGAGGTATACTCAAGTTTTCCACTGGAGTAGTACTGTGACAGAGGAGCACGAAACATGGCAGCCCAATGCCATATGGCGATAAAAAATGATCTAATTGCTAGTCATCTCATTGTTAGCATTGTTCTATTCATTCCCTAAAATAACCATTGTTCTATTCATGCCTCGCAGAGAACGTGACACGTGCGACGAAACACCCGAAGCAAAAGATGAAACACAGGAGCAAAAGAAGAAGGAAGATTATCACCCCAAATGATCTAATTCGCCGCGGAGTCGTAACTGCTTCTTCATCGCCTCCACGACCTCCATCTCCTTGCGCGTCTCCTCCGCCATCTTCTTCATTCTAATCCATGACGCGGGATTTCTCGACGCGAGCCTTCATCATCTGTTCCACGGCCAAATTACGTACCTTGACAGCAGCCGGGTGCTCGATGCGGAGCTTCGCCAACTCCTCCTTCTGTTCCATGACGAGGGCCTGCAGCATCTTCATCGAGGAACTACTATTCTCATGTAGCTTCTTCCAGCCGGCGTTCTTCTCCTTCAATAGGTCGATCTCGTGGCAGAGCTTCGCCTTGTCCTCCTGAAGTCGCAAGATTTCGCCGGTTGCCTTCTTCTCTGAGGCAAAGCTCTTCTTTAGCAGCATCACCAAGCCGGCAGTCAACTCCCCCTGCTGATTGAGCTCAGCGGGCATGTCATCGAGGCTCTCCTTCAGCAACTCCATCAAGCCTTGGATGAACTCCTTCTGCTTATTGAGGTGCTTATTGAGCTGATCGGGCATGTCGTCGAGGGATAACGACTCCAGCTCCGCCGGCTCGGCATGTTCGCCTCCGCGGCTAGGGCGCTCCTGGGAGCCATCACCTGCCCGTGAGAGATCTTTCGAGGTCTCTGCGTGGCGGCGAGCCCTATTTTTTTTTCCGCAGCCTTGGTTGCCGCTCCCTTGTTACAAGTAGTTCTCGACCTAGAGCTCTGCTGATTGGCCATGGCAACGACAGACGAAGAAGAAGCACTTATGAGGAAAGGTGGAGTAATTTTCGGTTAGGTAGTTCCCCTTTTTATAACCTAAGTACTAGCACTAGTACTAATACCTGCATAGTGGGAACACATTCAGGTTTGGTACGTACTAGTAGGTGTGAGCAGGCTTTCGAATGTGATGGGAACAAGGTAAAGATTAATTGATGGTTTTGGTTTCGAGGCCCGAAACGGCTCCCGGTGAGTTTAGCGGAACATAAATTTCAAGTACTACACTGCTCAAATGCGTAAATATTATGTTACTATAAAAAATTGGCACAAAATACGAAGGAGACCAATGGAAGTACTACTAGCAACCCACGATTTAACTACTCGCATGCGCGTAGTGGAGTAATAATGTCTTTCTTCCGCCCTCACGTCCACTCAATTTGCATGCGCTGCATTAATTGACCATCAATGAAGAGAACGACTTTACACACGTCAAATTATCACATGGGGTGGATCTTGGTACAAAATTGCGTCCGCCCGTGTACCCGCATGTGCGTGCGAGGGAATGAGTGTGTGCGTGGCGTGCGTGCACATCTTTGCTTCGTGCATGTACTGCCAGTATGGCTCAGGGAGGACGAGTACATTCTTCTAGAACCAGCAACACGTCACTGTGATCAATCCACACAAGGAGGTCGCGACAACGCCTCCACATGTGCCACGTGGCTTCATGAACTGTAAGAGAGACACTGTGTAGCGTGCCATTGGTATTCTAATTTACGTGTTTTGCACATACTCGAAGCACTAGTAAGGTACACGTGCATTGCACGCATCACATTTTGCAACCAAATTATGAATAAATACCACACTATAGCATGTAAGCTCTGAGTCATATATGCCTGAAGTAGCCCTTCGTTTAATTCTTATAGTCCATCTCATTCAAAATCAATTAGTTTTTATAAAAAAGCTAAGAACGCGGGAATAGGAAAAACATGGGATTATAGTGTAATGTCGTCTTGAATCCTACAGGATTGTACGAGTATTTGATTGTGCATAGAAAAAACGCGGAATTCTTTCAAAGAGGTTTGAGTGGATGGGATGTTTCCTATGAAATCTAGTGCAAATGAATCATATGGAAAAATTCCTATGGTTTACAATCCTACGAATCAAACAACCAAGATAGGAAAAATTCATAATGTTTAGAATCCTCCAAAATTCCTTTGAGAATCCTTTGAATCAAAGAAGCCCTTAATCTATTTTATGATTCATGGAATTGTGCGTTGTAAAGCATAAAGTAAAAACAAATAATGGCAATTCAACTAGAAAAAAGTTTGGGCAGTTATGATACGGAAGATTCTAGAACAGAAGAGGACCACTGTTGTTTTGAGGTTTGTGCATTATGCTTAAGTTCAACCATGGAGTCTGCTAGATTGTACATGTGGCAAAATCCGGTGGGGGGCTAGAAGATGGTGCGAGGGGCCGAGTGGAGGGAGACTATGAAGGAATGCACAAGTGCGAGATCGATATTTAGAGAGAGGGGGCGAACATGTGCACTGTTGCGCGTAGTGGCAGAGCCATGAAAAATAAATGAGCTAGGGGGCCAAGCATTGCTAATCCTTTATGAGGAGGGTCAATTCATGAACTTAAACCATTTGTAGCAGCAATTGTCTAATGATCACATTCATATTAGCCTCGATATATAGTGATGTTAGGGGGGAGGGGGGCATGGCCCTTACTGCCCCCTGTCTTCGCCATTGTGCACGCGTATGAGAGATGAAGCGGAAGGCATGGATGATGAGAGGGGGACGTTGGATATATAATTAATGTGGGTGTATTAGCTATATATGTTAATCCTATATAGAGAGGTATAGATTGATCGATGTGGACGTGGGAAAGAGGGTGAGACCTCACTGGATATATCGATTAATCGGTTTGTGTGGAAAACTATGAAAGACCTAGCTATATACACACATACATAGGGGAACATCGATCGTTGCGCATGCACGCGTGAGAGATAAAGAATGCCCGATATGATGGAGAGGGGGATGTGTGTGGGTGTGTGCCTGTCGGTGTACTAGAGTAGGGGTACCCTAGTATCCCGAACTTGTGCACGGGCAGTCGCAGCATCCCGCGGCAAGGCTTGCCGGGTGACCGCCAAGATCCTCCGTGGTTCCTTTGGAGCCATTCAAGAACAAAGTGTCCAAGTCAAGAAGACAAGACCCCGGCAAGAGGAGCTTGCCGGGAAGGCCACTCAAGGCATTTCAAGGAACTTGCCGCGGCGCACCACGCGTTCCGACAAGACCCGGTGAGCGACAAGCTCCCGGACGCGGCAAGACAACGACCGCGGCAAGGCGCTCGCCGCGGCAAGCCACCTCTCCGCGCCCGCGCTCTAGCACATCCACCAACGTGTCTCTCTGGGGCCCTTCCAGGCGTACGTGGCGGAAGGCTGTGCAGCTAGGGACGTGCGGTGGCAAGCGGCGCTGACAAGATCGCCATCGTGGCGAATGGTGGCGTCCCTGGCGGTCCCTTTTCGCACTGTTTAGGCGACACAGACGGGCATTTAAGACCCTTGTCCCCTGCCGTCAGGGTTAGGTATGATACACTGTAGCAGGTAGCTGTGCCTACCACAGCACCTTTCCATTTTTGCCCTTTACCTCCGTTGCCACCTGTCGGTAGCCCCTTGAGCATATAAAAGGAGGCCCGTGTGCAACGTAGAGGGGGGGAGCCAGTTTGAACACTCACGCTGGGTCTTGCTGGCCGTTGGTGTGTACTGTAGCACTCCGCGCTCCCGAGCTAGAAATCAATACAAAACCATGAAGCAGGAGTAGGGTTTTACGCATCCGTGCGGCCCGAACCTGGGTAAATCGCTCGCGTGCTTCGCCTCGATTTGCTCTTTGCACGATCTCCGCCCCCGCCGAACCGAAAGGGACCCGGCCCGCCGGTCCCATAGGTGCCCGTGGATCAGCACCCCGACATCTTTGGCGCGCCAGGTAGGGGGCGTCGAAGTTGTGTGAACCAGATCCGGCGTTCTCGCGAGCTAGATCTTCATCATCTTCATCAACATGCCGCCGAAGAAGAAAGTTTCGGAGGCAGCTGCTCCGTCCGCGCCGAGCCAGCCACTGCCGGAGCAAACGGTTGGTGGGGCAGGCGCCGGCGGAAGGACACGTGTCGACGAGGGAACTCACGGTGCTGCCAGGTCCCAGGACAAGGCTGCGCTGCCCATCGGTGGCGTAGCCGGCTCCCACAATGACCGGGCGCACTCCAAGACCTCGGCGTCCGTGCATGCACCGCGCCCATCTCAGGAGGCGCGGGACCGGCAGCGTCATGGTACTCACGGTACCATGCGTTCGCTAGATCAAGATCGAGCTGGTGGATCTCGGAGCACTCAGGACCACCATGCATGTCAACCTGCTGGCGCGAGCGAGACACGGTCGCCTGGACGAGATACTGCTCCTTCTAACGTAGTTAGAAGTCCGAGCATATCCCGCTCCTCGCACCGTTCGCCACCGCCACCCGCCACCGCAGCAGAAGCTCTGGCGCGAGCTCAGCTGCTCCTAGACTACCCTCCAGTGGCGGACAAGATCGACGACTGGAGGGCCACTATCCAGAGTCTCATCGGCTTCGCCAACGACGACACTCCACGGCAGCCGAGCACGTCTCAGCCGCGGCAAGCCAGCCAGGCACGAGCCAGAGACGACAAGACTGGTGGGGGTGCAACTACTGTGCACTCTCCACCCCGAAGGCCAAGATCGCCGACTCACCGGGTCCACCTCGACAGCGACTCCACCGCGTCGTCAGATCCGCGAGCTCGTCGCGATCAGCGCCAAGTTCTTCAAGAACGACAACAAGAAGACGCTCGTACTCGCATCGAGCGCCGGAGAGAAGCGCGGCGTCAATCAGACCAGCGCGCTGGGCCCTCTGTTGACATGCATGCGCCAGGGGAACCAGGTGACTTGCCGTACGCGGTAGGTTGCCCTGCGTTCACTCGTGAGCTGCGGCAAGTCCAGTGGCCCAGTACGAAGAACTTCAAACCAGATGTACCGGAGAAGTACGACGGCAAGTCGCATCCGTCGGAGTTCCTCAGCATCTACACCATCGCGGTGCAGGCTGCTGGGGGGCGGGACGACAAGATCCTTGCCAACTACTTCCCGTTGGTGCTCAAGGCCAACGTCAGGTCCTGGCTCATGCACTTGCCGGACAACTCCATATCCTCCTGGGCTGATCTATGCCATCAGTTTGTCGGCGCCTTTACAGGCGGCCACAAACCTCATGGCCAAGAGAGTGATCTTCATCTGCTCGTCCAGAAGGAAGGAGAGCCCCTACGCAAGTATATTCAGAGGTTCAGCCGTGTACAGTACAACATCCCAGACGTCCACCCCGCCGCGGTCATCAGCGCGTTTCATCAGAACGTGCGTAACCGCAGGATGCGGGAGGAGATGGCGATGTGCAGGATCAGAGGCGTCAGTGAGCTATATGCTCTGGCCGACAAGTGTGCACGCGCTGAGGAAGGGAGGAGACTCCCCGGAGAGAAGACGGGAGCAGAAGGATCTGACAGTGAGGATATTGCCCCGGCAAAGAAAAACCGGCGGCGGAACAGGAAGAAGAAAGGCAAAGAGGTGCTAGTCGCTGAGCAGCCCGGCAATGAAGGTGGCGCCAAGAAGGCCAAAGTTGGTAGCTCCGGCAAGGAGATTGCCGCGTGCGCCAACTGCCAGGCTGTGGCAGCCGCCGACAAGCAGGACGGCTCCGACAAGCAATACTGCAAGATTCACCGCACCAAGGGCCATGACCTCCAGAGCTGCAAAAAGGTCGAGCAGCTTGTCCAGCAGCAAAAGGCTGAGTACGAGCGGCGAGACAAGGAGAGGGCCCAAGGTGGCGCTGCAGAATCTGGCAAGAAGCGCGCCGGCCGAGGAGGACGCCGCGGTAAGGCCAAGCAGCGGCGAGGAGACAGACCTCCCCGCGGCCGCAACAACGATGAAGACGACAACGACGAAGACATGGATGATGTCGAGACCAGTGAGCAGGAGTTTTAGAAAGCCACAGAGGTCTTGTGCGTTGACGGCGGCGCTTCCCTGCACACTTCACACCGCCAACTCAAGCAGTGGGTGCGGGAAGTCAATGCAGCGGAACCACCTGTCGAATCGCGCAAACTTCTGAAATGGTCCAGCACGCCTATCATCTTTGACATTGAGGACCACCCTGATCGCACAACTGCGGTCGGGTGTTTGCCGATGTTGGTTTCACCAACTATCCGCAACCTCAAGGTCACCAAGATGCCAGTTGACGGCGGGGCCGGCTTAAACCTGATCTCCTCCACTGTACTCCAAAAACTCCAGATCCCCGACAACGAGCTTGAAGAGACCGGCACATTCCAAGGAATCAATCCGGGAAGGAGCAAGCCGAAGGGGAAGGTCAGGCTGCCGGTAACATTTGGCAGCGAGCTAAACTTCAGGACTGAGAAGGTCACATTCGACGTTGCCGATATTCCATTGCCTTACAATGGGATACTTGGCCGTCCAGCACTCGCCAAGTTCATGGCAGCCTCTCACTACGCATATAACATGCTGAAGATGCCAGGCCCGATAAGCGTCATTTCTGTCCCCGGCGACAAGAAGGATGCTCTTATCTGTGCCGACAAGATCTACCGGGAAGCAGCAGCCACGGCAGATCGCAATCCACTTGCCGCTGAAGCTCCCGGGGGGAAGAAGACCAAGTCCGGCAAGAGTTCTGATGCCCACTCCGGCAAGCGCACCTCTTCGGAGTGCTGCGCTGCCGTCGAGGACGCACCATCGAGCTCCACCGGCAAGTGCAAGAAGACGATGGCAGCTCCGCCAGAGACGAAGAAGGTATCCGCCAAGGAGGACGACACTGGTGGTACCTTCACCATCAGTGCCACGCTCGACCCTAAATAGGAAAGCGCGCTCGTTGCTTTCCTGCGGGTGAATGTCAACGTGTTTGCATGGCAACCGTCTGACATCCCCGGTGTTCTCAGGAAGGTAATTGAGCACCACCTTGCCGTTTGTCCCCATGCGCGGCCCGTCAAGCAGAAATTCAGGAAGCAGGCAGTGGAGCGCCAAGAATTCATTGCAGAAGAGATCAAGAAACTGGAAGCAGCAGGCCTTGTCAGAGGAGTGCTCCATCCCACGTGGTTGGCCAATCCTGTAGTCGTGCGCAAGGCAAACGGGAAATGGAGACTTTGTATCAATTTCACCGATGTTAACAAAGCTTGTCCCAAAGACCCATTTCCTTTGCCGCGCATTGACTAGATTGTTGACTCCACCGCCGGATGTGATTTGCTTTCATTTCTTGACGCATACTCAGGATATCATCAGATCTTCATGGCAGAAGAGGATGAGGAGAAGACCTCATTTATTACTCCATGTGGCACGTACTATTTCGTACGGATGCCTTTCGGATTAAAAAATGCTGGTTCGACATTTGCAAGAGTAGTCCATGTTGCTCTTGAGCCACAAATACACAGAAATGTGGAAGCCTACATGGATGATATAGTGGTCAAGAGCAAGGACAGAGCAACCCTGATTCAAGATTTAGACGAGACCTTTGCAAATCTGCGCAAGATCAGCCTCAAGCTCAACCCAGAGAAGTGTGTGTTTGGAGTTCCCTCTGGCAAGCTTCTCGGGTTCTTCGTGTCTCAGTGGGGAATTGAAGCCAATCCCGACAAGATCAAGGCCATTGAGCAGATTGAAGCACCAAAGCGCGTCAAGGATGTACAGAAACTTGCCGGTTGCGTGGCTGCTCTCAGCAGGTTTATCTCTCGGTCTGCTGAGCGCGCCCTGCCGTTTTTCAGATTATTGAAAAAGGCAGGTCCAATGAAATGGACTCCGGAAGCGGAGGCTGCGCTGCAAGACCTGAAGAGATACCTGTCCTCCCCTCCAATACTTGTCGCACCTAAGCCACAAGAGAAGTTGCTGCTATACATAGCGGCAACCAATCAAGTGGTTAGTGCTGCGTTAGTAGCAGAGAGGGAGGCAGATGATGAGCCAGCAACCGCGGCAAGCGCATCCAGCGACAAGCAGGGAGCCTCCCCGACAAGCTCTGGTCCCGACAAAGATGGATCTGCGCAGATACACGACGAGATACACAAGAAGATGGTGCAGCACCCAGTTTACTTTGTCAGTTCCCTTCTGCAGGGGGCTAGGTCAAGGTACTCTGGTGTGCAGAAATTGCTTTTCGGCCTTCTCATGGCCTCGAGAAAGCTGCACCATTACTTCCAAGCACATGAGATCACAGTTGTCACTCGCTTTCCGCTGAAGAGGATACTGCAGAATCCAGAAGCGACAGGCAGGATTGTTGAGTGGGCACTGGAACTGTCAAGCTTTGGCCTCAAGTTTGAAAGCACTTCAACTATCCAGAGCAGAGCATTGGTAGAATTCATAGCAGAATGGATGCCAACACCATATGAAGAAATTCCAGAAACGAGCATCCCCGACAAGGAAGTAAACAAAGAGTGGCTGATGTACTTTGATGGTGCCTTTTCGCTGCAAGGCGCCGGCGCTGGCGTGCTGCTTGTCGCACCCACTGGAGAGCACCTCAAGTACGTAGTCCAGATGCACTTTCCCAAGGAGCAAGCAACAAACAATACTGCAGAGTATGAAGGCTTGCTTGCCGGTCTCAGGATCGCGGCAGACCTTGGGATCAAGAAGCTCATTGTCAGCGGTGACTCACATCTTGTCGTCCGCCAAGTAAACAAGAGTTATCAGAGTCCGTTGATGGAAGCTTACGTCGACGAAGTGAGAAAGCTAGAAGAACACTTTGACGGCCTACAAATGGAGCATGTTCCAAGAGCTCAGAACGCCATTGCAGATGGCCTGTCAAAGTGTGCCACACTTAAGTTACCTGTGGAACCAGGGATCTTTGTGCTCAAGCTGACTCAGCCGTCCGTAACGCCATCAACTGGACAGAGCAAGAAGAGGAAGTTGGTTTCTGGTGACTATTTGCCGGCAGAGCTCCCCGAAGCCGCCGCCAAGAAGGTCCCCAAGATCAACGCCAAGAGTGCTGAGGAGCAGTCTGCTCCGGCAGACCCTAGGGTTTGTTTCGTTGAAGCAAGAGCTCCCGACAAGTTTTGCTCCGGCAAGCTTGCCGGGGAACGTCACGCTCCGGCAAAGCCGCAGGTTCTTGCCGTAGAAGCGGATATTCCCGCAGCAGTCTCCAAGATCAACACCAAGAGTGCTGAGGAGCAAGATGCTCCGGCAAGCCCTAGGGTTTGTTCCGTTGAAGCAGAAGCTCCCGACAAGTTTTGCTCCGGCAAGCTTGTCGGGGAACGTCAAGCTCCGGCAGAGCCGCAGGTTCTTGCCGTGGAAGCGGATGTTCCCGCAGCAGCAGATTTGCCTTTAGTCCTTGTTGTCGAGCCACAAGCTCCAACATGGGCACATCAGATTGTCCATTTCCTTCAGACAGGAGGACTTCCCGAAGAGCAAGAAGAAGCAGAGAGAGTATCCCGGCAGTCAAGTATGTACCAGTTTGTCGACAAGACACTGTACAGAAGAAGACTCAACGGTGTGAAATTGAAGTGTATTCCCCGGGAAGATGGACAAAAGCTGTTGGCAGAAATACATGGAGGCATATGTGGTCACCACATTGGCGCAAGAGCACTTGTCGGTAAAGCTTTCCGGCAAGGTTTCTTCTGGCCAACAGCCCTCTAGGATGCAACTGCACAAGTAACCAAGTGTGAAGCATGTCAGTTTCATTCCAAGCAGACACACCAACCAGCTCAAGCTCTCCAGACGATCCCTTTATCCTGGCCATTCTCGGTCTGGGGGCTCGACATCCTCGGCCCCTTTCCCCGAGCTGTTGGGGGCTTTGAGTACTTGTACGTTGCAATCGACAAGTTCACAAAGTGGCCGGAAGTGGAACCAGTGAGGAAGGTGACAGCACAGTCAGCAGTCAAGTTCTTCAGGTCGATTGTTTGCCGCTTCGGGATCCCTAACAGGATAATCACCAACAACGGCACGCAATTTACGAGCCGCACCTTCACGCAGTACGTCCAAGATCTTGGCGCCAAGGTCTGCTTCGCTTCTGTTGCTCACCCGAGAAGCAACGGTCAAGCGGAGAGGGAAAATGCTGAAGTGCTGCGCGGGCTCAAGACCAGAACTTTCGACAGGCTGCACAAGTGCGGAAGAAACTGGATCGAGGAGCTGCCGGTGGTTCTTTGGTCGATCAGAACGACGCCAAATCGAGCCACTGGACAGACACCTTTTGCTCTAGTCTATGGAGCAGAGGCAGTTATCCCCACGGAACTCGTATACGGGTCACCTCGAGTGCTCGCTTATGATGAGCTCGAGCAAGAGCGGCTGTGACAAGATGACACGCTGCTCCTTGAGGAAGACCGTCTTCAGGCTGCTGTGCGAGCTGCTCGCTACCAGCAATCTTTGCGCCGCTACCATAGCCGCAAAGTTAGCGCCAGAAGTCTCGAGGAAGGCGACCTTGTTCTTCGGCGCGTTCAGTCCGCCAAGAATTCCAACAAGTTGACGCCGAAGTGGGAAGGCCCTTACCGGGTGAAACGAGTCACTAGGCCTGGCGCTGTCCGCCTTGAGACCGAAGATGGCATTCCGGTGAGCAACTCCTGGAACATTGAGCATCTTCGTAAGTTTTACCCATAAGGCGCGGTTGTCGGAACCTGTTCCGGCAACCACCTTTTGTACAAGTCTTGCCGCTGTTGCATGTAATCCTTTGTACAAAGCCGGGCGCAGATCCCGTGCATAAGTAAAGCTCATGTGCTCCACACATTTTGTCAATTTTATGCTTTCTATTTTCTGGCATATATGATCTGACACTTTGTGCAGCACCTACTCCACGGTAAGCAATAACGAGCCATAAAGCTCCATATCTGTATTGTCTCTTCTTCCTTTTGAAAGCAAGGTTCCCCTCGCCCACAAGTTTGCCGGGGGGGAAAGGAGAAGACGATGGATGGTATGGGCCAGGCGTCGTTCAAGAAAGTTTCGCCTTGCCGGGAAGCAAACAACAGAAAAGCTAAGTTGCCAAAGTTTGAGCAATCGAATTTTTTAAATTTTAAGTTATCTCCCTTGAACGACCACACTTTGTATGGGAAACCTGTGCGCGGAGGAACCAACTCATAGCTAGTTGCGCCCCTACTTTGTTTTGAGTCCGCTCAACAACTTAAGTGAGCTGCTAGCGCCCTTACTTTTCTTCGAGTCCGCTCAGCAACTTAAGTGAGCCGCTAGAGCCCTTACTTTGTTTCGAGTTCGCTCAGCAACTTAAGTGAGCTGCAACTAGTTGCGACAAGGTTTCTTGCCGGTAGCGGCACCGCCAGCAGGCTGCTGACGTTCCGCACTCAGTGCTCGCGGCTCAGGTGCCTGCACCGGCAAGTTCCCTAAAAGCGTAGGGCAAAAACATACAAAGAGAGGAATCAAGTAAAGGGAGTAACGTTGCAATCATTGCCCACAATCAAGTTACATTGCAAAGATAGCTTGTCGCAGCTCTAACAGATTGTTTTCATGACATGATGGGCAGCGACAAGAAAAGAAGAAATGAGCGGCCTAATCTACGCGATCGCCTTCGACCCGCTTGATCCCGCTCACCTTGTCCACAATGGGTGCGACAAGGGCCTTGAGCTCCTCCAGATCAGCTTCTGGCGGCAAGGACCTGAGGATGTTGGTGAGGCGGAGGCCCGGATTGCGGAAGGCCACCTTCATCAACACTTTCTCGAGGGCTCCTGCGCAGATCTCGCGCGACTCGTCAGCTAGTTGCTTGGGGATCCTCTCTCGGAGTCGCTGAAGGGCCGTCGCCACGCCCTTGAAGAATAGGACGAGCTTGGCGCTGGGCTGGAGGTTGTCGCCGGAGGGATACCCAAGATCTTCCATCCCCAGCTGCGCCAGCTCCTTGTCGATATCTGTGGCGGCGTTCACCAGACTCTCCGTCCAGTGCGTCACAGTCTCCCTGAAGGTGTCCTGGGCGGTGGCAGCGCTCTCCAGCAGCGCCTTGTCGGCCTTGATTTCCTCCTTCAAGGCCGCCTCCCGCTTCTTGGCGCTGTCCAAAGTGTTGGTCAAAGTGGTTAGCTTCAACTCAAGATCCACGTTGGAGGCCTTGGCGACGCTGAGCTCCTTGCCCTTCTCGGAGAGATCGGCCTCCAGCCGCGCCACCTTCGCCTTCAACTCCTCCTTGGCGGCCTCGGCGGCGGCAGCGTCCTCCGCTTGCTTGAGGGCTCCGCCAAGATTCTCCTCGCGCGAGGCAAGCTCCTCCTCGTGGGCGTCGAGATTGATCTTCCACTGCGCCACCTCGCCCTCTTCCGCGGCTAGCTTCACAGCGGCAAGTCGCTGGCGCTCTTCGACTTCAGCCTTCTCGAGGAGAAAGACCTTCCGCGCTTCAGCGAGCTGCTCCCGCTCCTCCGCCAGGGATCGGAGGGCTTCCCGGTGGAAACCTTCGAGCTCTTCCACGCGCTTTTCAATGTCTGCTCCCGCCTTCGTGACAAGCGCCTCGCGGGACTCCAGCTTGGCTTGTCGCGCGCGGTAGAGCGACATCAACCTGCGCAGCAGCCGCTCTTCTTCGGGCTTGTTGCTGCTGCTGCTTGGCGCGTCGACCAGCTTCAGCCCTGCGGAGGCGAGCACTTCTCCGTCGAAGACCTCCCCCTCGACCGGCGCTCTGGAGCTTGATGCCCAAGGAAGCTTGATGAAGACGTCGTCGCCGGCCTTCAAATAAACGCCCGGCTGGGGCTCCTTAGAACTTGGCGCTGCGGCTTCGGCGGATGGGTCGGCGGTCGGCGTAGCGCCTGGCGCTCCTGCGGCCTCAGGGCCGTCAGTATGATCGCCAGATTCCTCGCCAGTTTCTGCGGCGTCAGCCTTGGCGGCCTCTGCGCCGGTGGCGTCTCCAGCACTGGCTGCTTCATCGGCGGCGACCTCTGTCTCCATCTGCTCCACAGCGGATGGATCTGACAGCCGGAAAAGGGGAGAAGAGTCAAACAGAATCCAGCAGAAACCCGTAAAGATCAAGAAAAGAAGGATCCAAGAGAAGTTTTGAAGCAAGGGGAGTACCTGCACCAGGCTCTGCGGTTGTGGTCTCCGTGGTCGGGGGGCCACTGGCGCTGTCCCTCGCCGGAGAACCCTCCCTTGCCGGAGACTTCTCCCTCACCGGGAAGCCTTCCCTTGCCGGAGAATTCTCCCTTGTCGGGGGATTCTCCCTTGGCTCTTGGTGGGGCTGCTCGGCTCCTACACAAGTCAACAAGCAGATATCAGCAAAGACAAGTACCCATGCGCGCCTCGCCGCGGAAAATAATTCACACACTTACGCTGGGGGCTGCCATGGAGGAAAGTCGCCGGCTCCGGCAAGGTTGTCTCGGGCGCACCACCTGTTGTCACAGTGGGCTCGTCCTCGATGATGATCACCGGGGCCTTAGCTCTCTTTGCCGCTCTCTGGGCCAGAGTCCTAAAGAGGAACAGATTCAGGGAAAAGCAAGTGAGAAACAAGATCAACAGCAAGAGTTGAAGAAATGCAAGTACAACAAGAGAAGCTTACTCTTCTTCTTCTTCCTCGTCGGAGCTTAACACGGAGAAGTCGAAGCCTGGCGCGCGCCCGGAGCGAGGAGGCGGAGGAGAAGCTTCCCTTGGCCGCTTGGCGGGAGCAGTGGTGGCGGTCTGAGACGACCCCGCTCCGGCTGTCGGCACGGCGTGAGTAGCGGCAGGGACTAAAGCGGTGGTCCGGCTAGACTCCGCTCCAGTTGCCGTCATAGCATGAGGCGCTCCCGCGGCAACGGTGTTTGCCGTGGTCGAGCGTGTCACGCGGCGTGGCGACTGTTGGCCCGCTTGCCGCTCCGCCACATCACCAACCTTGCGGAGACGCCTTCTTGGTGGGGATGGAGGCTCTGCTTCTGGTGGGCTGTTTGAAGACGAGGTGGAAGAAGAGTCGATTTGCAACGAGCCGCTCGCGTCCTTGGCGGGCTCGCTCGGCTCGGTGTCTTGCCCGGCAAGCCCCTTCTTGTCGGTAGGCTCCCCTCGCTCGGCACGGCTTGCCGCTTCTGCTGCATCGGCCTCCTCCACAGTGAACCCGAACTCGCCCGCGGCTGCGGCTGCCGCTGCCTCCTCCAGCCTAGTGGCGATGAGCGCCATCTCCGCATCCGTGGTGTCGCGGGTGAGGCCATCCTTCTCGTCGAGGCGGATTGGCACTTCCACCAAGTCGTCGAAGAATTGCTGCACGACCTCGTCTGCAGGCTCCTGCCAAGTTGGCACAATCCCGTGCGAGTCGCACTCCGGCATCATTGCACGGATGCGGTCGAGCGCGGAATTGTTGCACAAAGGCACGACGCCCCCCGGCAACCTGAACACCTCGGGATGCTGGGGGTCATATTTGAACAGCTCCTGCAGCATCGCGTTGAGCTCCAGGGCTGTGAAGTTGTAATTGAGGCCTGGCCGCAGCCTCATGATGTCTGCCGCGTTCTTGAACTCCCAAGTGGGCCTCCCCCGTTCCTGCAGGGGGGCGATGTGGCGGCGAAGGAAGTCTGCGCCAACAGCGCCAATAGTAAGCTCGGCAAGCCTCAGGCGCAGGATCCTGGTGACGGCAATCTTCAGCCTGGCGTCCTCCGGAGCCATGTCACTCCAATCGCTGCCGCGTGCTACTGGGGTTCGGCGTCGGACGGTGAATGACTGCGGGCTCTCCTCGTCAATCCAGCACCAATCAGCTCTCCACTCCTCCCACTTGCCGCTGAATTCTCCCTCCAGATAGGTCTCTTTCTTGCCGGGCCTTGAGATCCAGGCAATCCCGCTGGATAGAGGCTCTCCTCTCTCTACTCTGGGTATGAAAAAGTGGCGGAAGAGGGCTACGTTGGGTAGAACTCCGACAAAGTTTTCGCAGAGGTGTGCGAAAACTGCCATTGTCAGGACGGCGTTGGGGGTGAAGTCAAGGAGATGGAATCCATAAGTGTTCATGATGTCGCAGAAGAAATCAGAGAAGGGCGGGCAGAGCCCGCAATAGAAGAACAATGCGAAGAAGGGGTACCCATTCGGAGCCTTCTTCCAAGCGGCGGCGGGGAGAACCTTTGTGCGCGGATGCGCGCGCGTCTCCGCCGACCAGAACAGATAGTAGTTCTCCCTCAGCTCCTTCACGCCGAGCTTGGGAGGGAAAACGGACCGCTCCTTCCGCAGCGCCGCGAGCCGCTGCGCCTCGGTCGTCTTCACGGTCTTCCCCTTGTCGGCTTTTGGAGCCATGGCGGAAGTAGTGGAGGATATCGACGGCGTTGGTGGTGCTAGTGGCGATGGGGGGCGGAGCGCTGCTCTCTCTCTCTCAGCTTTGGGGAGGCAAGGGAGCGGCGGAGATTTTTGAGATTGGGAACGGCAACGAGCGAGTGGGCCAACTGCCCCTGTTTCCCCTGCTTATAAAGGGGGAGGGGGCGGACGTTCCGCTTTTCCGAATAAAGAAACCCCCACGACCTCTCCCACGACGCCGCATTCAACTCGTGCCGTTCGGGGAGGGCGCGGTGGATACGGAGTGAGATACGGCGTAACCTAGGCCGCGCGTGCCCGTGCCCTGTTTTGGGCCTGGCCCAACAGCGCTCGGCACCATGTATGGCCCAGGCCCGGGGGCTCCTGTCGGTGTACTAGAGTAGGGGTACCCTAGTATCCCGAACTTGTGCACGGGCAGTCGCAGCATCCCGCGGCAAGGCTTGCCGGGTGACCGCCAAGATCCTCCGTGGTTCCTTTGGAGCCATTCAAGAACAAAGTGTCCAAGTCAAGAAGACAAGACCCCGGCAAGAGGAGCTTGCCGGGAAGGCCACTCAAGGCATTTCAAGGAACTTGCCGCGGCGCACCACGCGTTCCGGCAAGACCCGCTGAGCGACAAGCTCCCGGACGCGGCAAGACAACGACCGCGGCAAGGCGCTCGCCGCGGCAAGACACCTCTGCGCGCCCTCGCTCCAGCACATCCACCAACGTGTCGCTCTGGGGCCCTTCCAGGCGTACGTGGCGGAAGGCTGTGCAGCTAGGGACGTGCGGTGGCAAGCGGCGCTGACAAGATCGCCATCGTGGCGAACGGTGGCGTCCCTGGCGGTCCCTTTTCGCACTGTTTAGGCAACACAGACGGGCATTTAAGACCCTTGTCCCCTGCTGTCAGGGTTAGGTATGATACACTGTAGCAGGTAGCTGTGCCTACCACAACACCTTTCCATTTTTGCCCTTTACCTCCGTTGCCACCTGTCGGTATCCCCTTGAGCATATAAAAGGAGGCCCGTGTGCAACGTAGAGGGGGGGAGCCAGTTCGAACACTCACGCTCGGTCTTGCTGGCCGTTGGTGTGTACTGTAGCACTCCGCGCTCCCGAGCTAGAAATCAATACAAAACCATGAAGCAGGAGTAGGGTTTTACGCATCCGTGCGGCCCGAACCTGGGTAAATCGCTCGCGTGCTTCGCCTCGATTTGCTCTTTGCACGATCTCCGCCCCCGCCGAACCGAAAGGGACCCGGCCCGCCGGTCCCATAGGTGCCCGTGGATCAGCACGCCGGCAGTGCCTTCATGGGAGACCGACCTAAAGAAAAAGATTGCATGCGTGCGATGGATAATGCCGACTGGTAGTGTGTGTGCATGCATGCACGAGAGAAAGTTAGTGGTACAATTATAAAGAGAAGAATACTGTGTGGGTGTAAAAGAATAGGTGAGGTCATAATCAATGTAAAGTTGAATTCAAATATTTGAATAAGAGATCCTGATGTTTGAAACCCATGCATGCATGAATATAACGGAGATCTGCGCGGTGTGGTTTGGAAACGAGCATGCTGTAATGTATACACATTGAACAAGGTCAGACTGATTTGAATTTGAGATACCGATGGCAGACATCATTTGGCCACATCGCATCCGTGCATGGACACACTATTCTAATTGGAGATGATGGGCGGCTTTCGCATCACATATCTATATCTATACCCCTATATATATTATATTTTATTTTATTTTTATATTGTGTGCGGGTAACTTTAACTTTGAAAGATGGTCGTTGGATGAGGCGAATCCGATGGTCCAAAGATGGCAAATTTGAGCACTACTGGCCGTTGGATATCATCTAGATTCCACCAGATTTCGCCACATGTATAATCTAGAAGACTCCATGGTTGACCTTAAGCATAATGCACAAACATCAAAACACAAACACTTCTTATTTGTTCTAGAATCTTCCGTATCAGAATTGCCCAAATGTTTTTCTACATGATTTGCCATTATTTGTTTTTACTTTATGTCTTACGACGCACAATTCTATGAATCTTAAAATAGATTAGCTTTCTTATAAAAACTAGATTATTTTGAATGAAATGAACTATAAGAATTAAACGAACATCTACATCATGCATATATGCCTCAAAGCTTGCATGCTATAATGTGGTATTTATTCATAATTTGGTTGCCAAATCTCATGCGTGCAATGCACGTGTACCTTACTCTAGTCTAAATGGTGTTTGTGTGTGTGTTGTGCGTGTTGAGGTGCAAATTGTCTTTTTTTGGGTACACGTTAAGCTTGTTCTTTCGAAATTTCAAGCCGCGCCTTGTTATGCCGAAAATTCAAGCTAGCGTCTCTGTCTATCGTGCTGCGAAACTCCCGCCTCTTCAACCCGCGCCTTGCTAGCCCGAAATATTTAAGATATATCTTTGTCTCATTGTGCTCCGACAACTCCCTCCATCTCAATCCGCGCCTTGCTATTCCGAAATTACAACGCGCGCGAAAACTCCCACCTCCCGCGAAATCCCGACACGCGAAATGCCCGTGGTACCCCTGAACCGAAAGAACCGCCTCAAATCGGTGGGGGTACTTTCGTAACTTACCCCACATTTCGGACAAGCGCGTCTCTAAGCCATGGTTGCCCACTGCCATCCCATGCGCCCACCCATTCATACACCGAGGCCGCGAAAACCCACGACGAAACCCCACACCCTGCTCCGCCCGCCACCCAGCCGGAGCCTCTTCCCCGACGATGTCGTCCACAGCAACACATCGACGTCCCTCATCCACCGTACTGGATGAGGATCTGTCGTCGATCTCATCATCCTGCCGGTTCAGCCACCCCGTCCTCCACCTCCAAGGAGCTGCCCCGACGTTCCCCTCGTCTTTTGCGCCACCTCCATTCCCACACCGCCGTCTTTACCTGCACCACCGGAAGAGCATCATCATCACCGTTTCCTCGGATGAAGCGGCAGCCTAATCGGCGCCACCAAAGAGGTTGTACACTAATCGCCGCATTTTCTTCTTGATTCGATCTCACGGTGCTGCCGGCGCTCGGTCCCGAGCCGACACGGCGCGGCTCCATCCATGGCGGCGTCGCCGGCCACTTCCTCCACGGCGTCGCTCCCTCGGCGGTGACGTCCACATCAGTAGGAGCTACTGCTGCTTTAGCTCTTGCTCGCGCTGCTGCTCTGCTCTTGCTCTCGGTCCCCTGCCTGGTCTGCTCTTGCTATTGCTCTTGCTCGCGCTGCTGCTCTCGCTCTTGCTCTTGCTTGCGATGCTGCGCCGATTTAGCTACACTTCAGTCGACTGAATCGGGCGGACGCTGGAGTTAAGGAAGAACCAGCCGTAGCGGGGAGGGGGGCTCGCCGGAGAGGTACCCCTCTATCTATCTTAGAGTTCATGGTGGGGGCGGTCGTCGCCGGTGGTGGTGGGGCGGTGGCGTGGGGATCGCCGGAGAAAAAGCTCGGCATCGGGGGGCGGGGCGGCGCACCGCCGGCCACGGGCGGCGGGGGGCTGCTGTTTGGCCGGTGGTGGCTGGCGGCTCAGGGGGGTGGAGGTTGAATATGAACCGCAGGCCCTTGATTTCGTATCCAACGGCTGCAAAATCGACTCACCAGAGATGAAAAAGTCAGTCGACCGACGTGTAGCCTCACCTTGCTAGTGTGTTCAGTTTCGACAGCAAAATTCAGTTTCGACAACAAAATTCAGTTTCGACAGTTAAGTTCAGTTTTGACAGTTAAGTTCAAAGATGAGCGGCTTATTATTTTACATCTAGCACTTTGTGGTTATGTATTTTACGTCATGTATTGGAGATGCTATTAGAATTCCACTCTGGTTAACGTTGTTCGTTGTCTCTCTTGTCCTGCTTCAGCCTCGGCGTCGTACAACTCACCGGAGCTACTCCAACGACGAAACCCTCCATCACAGCGGAGCAGTACCTCGGGCTCCATCTCCAGACGCCTAAGATCTTCTTCCCCTCCTCCGACAGCAAAGTCAGCCAGAGCATCCTCACTGGCCAACCCAATCACGCTGAGATCGACATGGCTTCGCCAAAGAGGTTGTACACTTGTTGCATCTCTTTTTTACTCTACATGTTATATATATTATCCACTGAGCACTCGTAGTAACGGGAAATACGATTATTTTATCCTACTATATGACAAGCAGTGAGGTAGCAGGCAACTTAGCTATCCGTGATGGACTCTCTTGAACGCCATCATTATTTATCTCTGCGCGTTTGAGCTGTGCATTTGTCGATGGGCCTGGGAGTTGAGCTAGTATGGCAGTGGCCTGGGTCCAAAGTAATAGAAGTAGCACAAAAACATTTTTTTAGTGTAGGATTTTCCTTGCTCAAGCCTGCCTACTAGAATCGCCAGTGCTTGAAAGGAAAAGTGAATGAAAAACATCGGAATTGGAAAGTTTCCTATGGTACTACTTTTCATGAATTTGGTGCAAAGGAATGGAGCAAAGGAAAACTGTAGGATTTGTTCCTTTTGTGTCTCCTTGAAAGAAAAACCGTAGGAATTCTAATTTCCACTTCTCCTCCTTTTCATATTCCTATTCATCAAGCACAAGACTAAGAGATAGTAGCATAATAGCATTATAACCGTACATTTTCTTGTGGTTTGACTTAATCTCACAATGCTTTTTTGCATCCTGTGATCTTCCAATTGTTGTGAATCAAACACCCAGATTGGCAGATATCCTGTGTTTTTAAATTCTCTGTTTTGCACGTGCATTCCTATCCTATTCCTGTCTATTTCCTATCCCTGCATTGTTAGAATCCTCAAATTCAAACAAGCCCTTACTCAATTACTTTTGTTATAGATATGTGTCAAAGAAAACCTTATGTGGTTTGTCCTGCTCCTGCGGCGCTGTGTTCCACCCCAGCTCAGCTGCTCCAACGACGGAAGGGTTCACCACAGCAGGGATCCGCTCTCCAGACTGTCTTTCGCCGCCTCAGATCTTCTTCCCCGCCGCCGGCAGCCACGACAACTGCATTACCATCATCAACTGAGCAGATGACCTTGAGGACTACACGGGTCCGCAAGAGAGGTCGCACTCTTCCATGTCTGCTTACGTTATGCATTGCTTAATATGATGACATGCTACATTATCATCGTGTTCACCTATTAGACTCCAAGTCAGGTCCAAACTAATGTTGAAACTTGAGTTTTTAAATGGTTGTGGGGTACATATTGGGGCAGCAATCAGTACTATCTGTCTACTATCTGGTTAATCTCCGGTGTCTACTATGAGTTTCATGTTAGGTGCAAACAAACATTAAAGGAGCCATTATCTGTATTTTTTAACTAAAACTATTATCTGCCTGCTATCATTGGTTTTGGGTCTATCCACAGTTTGCTACCATCACTCTAGATTTGTGCATGCACTCCTTACATAATCTCACTATGTTTTATTCCTATGCATGCCGGTTATTGTACACAATGGAACTAATCATGTAGACCAAAAGAGACGAGCCTTGCGTGGCAATATAATTTCATGCAGACGTCGTTCCATGGTGGGCGCAAAGGCAGCCCCCTCTCCACCCATTTCGGATCATAATCAAGAGGAAGATAACTGTTCTGAGGGGGATTCAGAAGGAGAAGACCACTCCTATCTACCCCATGAGGTCTTCTCTCTAACTTGGCATGCTGATGTTGGTAATATCATGCATATGGTGCCTTGCATTGCTTACTGTATACATTAAAGATGTCATCTGCTTAGTTTAGACATGCTTTGTGTCAATGCCATCTGTTTAGTTTCTTTATTGTATATGTGAATCATGCAATGCCATCTTGTCTAGCCAGGCATCATATATGTGAATTTTGCAATGCCACTCTGGTTAGCCAGTCATCTTATATGTGAATTATATCATGCCATCATTTTTTTATTGCGTGTTAAATTTGTCAACAATTTTATTACATTCAATTACTCTTCCTGTGCATCAGCCATTCGACACGGTCATGGAAAAATCTGGAGTGGAAACAAGGTCTTCAGAGTAGACAATGCTATCTGACGAAGCGCATGTCTTGCTGGTTACCAATAGCTCCTCGGAGGAGGAATCAGAGACAGATGGCCAGTCATATCGCCCCCCCCCCCCCGAGGTGCATGCCCTAACTTGGCAGGGTTATGTTGCTCATATCGTGCGTATGGTATCTTTCATTGCTATGTCATTTGCTTAGTTTAGACATGCTTTGTGTGAATTCCACCTGTTTAGTGTCTAATTACCATATATGTGAATTATGCAATGCCATCTTGTTGCAAGACATTATATATGTGAATTATGCAATGTTATCTTGTTGCAAGACATTATGTATGTGAATTATGCAATGCCATGCTGTTTAGGCAAGCGTCATATATGTGAATTATATCATGCCATCCTTTTTTTGTATTTCTCATTGCTTTTGTCGACAATGTTTGTATATTCAACTGCTCTTCCTGTGCATCAGCCATTTGAATTGGTGATGGAGAAATCTGGAGTGAAAACAAGGTCTTCAGAGCAGACAATGCTACCTGCTGAAGCAGATATCTTGCTGCTTACAGATAGCTCTTCAGAGGAGGATTCAGAGGCAGATGACCAGTCCTATTATCCCCCTGAGGTGTATGCTCAAACTTGGCAGGGTTATATTACTCATATAATGCATATGTTGTATTGCAATGCTTAGTTTTTACATCATATACACAATATTGAATGCCATCTCCTTAGTTGACACATCATATATGCGATTGCCCTCTGCTCACTGCCTTAGTATATAAATCATATATTTGAATTATGTCATGCCATGATGTTTACATAGACAACATGTATCTGAATTATGGCATGCCAACCAATTTTCTAAAGACATAATATAGTTATATCATCTCATCCTATTTACATAGTCATCATATTTTAAATTATGTCATTCTATCCGTGAATTATATCATGCCATCATGTTTCCATCGACGGCATGTTTGTGATTTATGGCATGCCAACCACTTTAATAGACACATCGTATAGTTATATCATGTCATCCTGTTTACATAGTCATCATATTTTGAAGTATGTCATTCTATCCTGTTTAGTTAGCCATCATACATGTGAAATTGTGTCATGCTATCCTGTTTAATTAGCCATCATATATGTGAAATTATGTCCTGCTATTCTGTTTGCTTAGACAACATAAATGTGTATTATTTCATGCCCTGTTTTCTTCCCTACTATCCATTGCACCTGTCTATCTTACAATGTCTATACATTCAATTACTTTTCTTGTTTATCAGCCATTTCAATTGGAGGGAGTGATGGCAGTATCTGTGGGAGTAAAAACACGGTCTTCAGAAAAGATCATGCTACCTGTCGATGCAGATAGAACCAGGGTTGTAATTTCCCAAGAACCAGCCCCACCACACATAACCCACACTCATGCAGATTGTACCCCTACCCAGTTGGACAGAGAACCAGCTACACCCCTTCTAACCCCAACCCCAGCAGATAGACACCCAGTTCCCGTTGACAGAACACCGTCTCCACCACAGAGCACCCAAACACGAGCAGTTAGTAAGGCAACTGCAGTGCCAAATCATGAGGACCACCACTCCGAACCTGAAGTCAACTCTTAAAGCAGAAGAAGAATTGTTCTCAGGTCAGATTCCGTAGCTATGGTTCATACTACTTTGCTCTTACATCACTTTATTTACTGATACCAACTAATTTCAAATTTGAAGGATGCAATTGAAACTCCAATGGCGCAACAGGTATGTTTTAAACCTGTTTCTTCAACGTGTTTGGCTGTTTGCTGTTGTAACTTGCTCTATGTTGATTTCAGTTTCAATTGAATAAACATTTATGTTCTCATGCCATGCACATTACAAGTGTTGTTATTGCTGTGTAGTTTCCCACACTTATATTCTGTCTATGCTGCTTTGTCTTAAATAGATATGATTCGAACTGTATCTATCTTGATTTGGCAACATAAACTAGAATGATATAGACCATACAGTGACCATACTACATAGATATATGTTTGTTTCATGTTGTTATCCTGTCCACCTTACTACTGAACTGGTTTACCAAAATGAGTTTCATATACTACATTGTAAACCTGAGATGTGTTTGTTTGTTTCTCTTTTAGAACGCGGATAAAATATTGGAGAAGAGTACCCTGTTATGCAATGGTAAAGGAAGTAATGCAGATAAGGTTCAAGATAGTGAGACATCCCTGTTGGTCTCCAAGAAAGCTGATAAAAACTATATTGAAGACACTAAGACAACCCCAAAGTCCTTTCTTGATGTAGTGTTTGAGTTACTGGCTACCACTGCTGGCACCAGCTCTTCAAACTCGTTGCCTGAATCAGTTTGGCTTCTTGAGTCTCAACTTCAAGTTGAAATACATCGATCAGATGTTATGCGACAGGAAGCCGAAGGACTGAGGAAGTCCCTGCAGAATTCAGATGCATACTTTCTGGTGCAACAGCAAGCGCTGGAGGACTTAAGCGCCTAACAAGAGAAAGTTAATAAGCTTGCTAAGCATCTTGCCAGCATCATGGGTACCCAGGATATTGTTTCTTGAGCTCTTCTGAAGTGGTTTCAGTTCTGGACTTGTTTTGCTGCGGCGATTATATGCTACTGTGTTCCCTATATTTGCACTGGTGGCAAACTTTGATGCCCAGTGGATGTAATATGTGTAATAGCCGTGATAGTCTAGTGTAAGTTGCTTGCTTATTTATTTCCTTGTTGTCTTGTTTATTTGTTTGCTTGTAGTCAGTGCAGTTCTTTTTCTGCGGTTTGCTAGTGGCTGCAATAACCTATTTTTTAAAACTAGGCCACAATAACCATGGGCTAATATTTACTGTAGTGACACTAGGCCTCCTACGGGCCGTAGAAACATTGGGCCTTCTACGGGCCGTATAAACAGTGGGCCTTCTACGGGCCGTAGAAACAGTGGGCCTTCTATGGGCCGTAGAAACAATGGGCCTTCTACGGGCCGTAGAAACAATGGGCTTTCTACGGGCCGTATCATCAATGGGCCTTATACTGGCCATATGATCGATTGGCCAAACATGGGCCAAACAGACCGCATTCTGGCCATAAACGGGCTAGAGTTGGAATCGTCCGTTCATGGGCCGACCATAACGGGCCATCGTTAATAGGCCGTATTTGATGATGCTATGAAAATGGCCCAACGTATTAACGGACCACAAACGGGCCGACTGTAACCACGGGCTGAATTTGGCCCACAAGCAGAAAATGACAGTAACGGGCTGTAAGTAAACGAATGCTGGAAAATAGTCCAAGAATAAATGGGCTCTAAGAAGGCCGAAAGATAACATGGGCTGGAAACGGCCCAACGGAATAACGGGCCGTTAATGGGTATAAAGTGATACACTGTTCTTTACGGGCCAGTTTCACCACGGGCCGTTAATGGGTGTAAAGTGATACACTGTTCATTACGGGCTAGTTTCACCGCAGACCGTTAATAGGCCAAGAGTTACATAGGGCCTCATATGGGCCAAAAGACGTCATGGGCCATACATGGGCCAGAAGTGAAAACAGGCTGGAATCATATTGGATGGCCCAGATGACGCTACTGGGCCTAATTGGAATAGGACGTAATGGGCCTTGGGTTAGCGGGCTGTAAATGGGCTATATGCGAACATGCCGTTAACAGGCTTTCCATGGGCCGGCCCGCCACCTTTTGACCAAGTCAAATGGGCCGGCCTTTTCACAGGAATGGGCCTCTGTTGGGCCGTGCCACGTGTCGACGTATCATAGGCGCCTTTTGTCCAATGAGTGGATGACATCTGTCCCAGCGATGAGCCGACACGTGTTTCCTCCAGCCAATGATGATTTTACACGTGGAAAATCCCCATTGGTCGGGGCTGTTAACGGGTTATCGGATCCAAAACCTGACCCGATAGCTTAACGGCGTCCCGTTACGGTGGATGCCACGTGTCGGTCACCCTTGACGAAAGCACTTCTGTGACGCGCGATTTATCATCATGGAAGTGGACACTTCCGTGATGATAATTTTGGTAATGTCATGGAACACTTCTACAACAGCACATGTATGACTATCTTGATTCTGTCATAAATTTGTCATGGATGTACATGCATGATAGAAAACGCGACCTACTGTGACAAACACGTATCATCACGGAAGTGTATTTTTTTGTAGTGCTCCTGCACCATCTCCTCCCCTCGCCGCCGCTAGAAGGCGCCGCCGGGCGAAGCTCGGTGCGTGTCGGCGGTGGCAGGGCCCTTCTTATCCTCCCGGCGTGCGGCTGTAGCGCGAGATGCAGCGGCACGACAGAGTCTTGGTGCTGATGCGGCGAGGGCGCGTCGGGCGGCATGGCGGCCAGACGGCGGCGCGGGCAGACGGCCAGGCCGCGGCGGCTGCGCGTGGGGCTGGCTCTCGGGCAGCGGCGCGGGCACGGATCCATCGCGGATCTAGTCCTGCGGGCGCGGTCTTGGCCTCCCCTGCGCGGCGGACGGATCTCGGTGGGGGGACTTCTCCTTGCTATGGTCTGGCAGCGGCGGCCTGGATCATCCAGATCCCGGCAGGGATGGCAGCGGTTCTTGCACGAGAGATGGAGGTCTTCAATCAGATCTGGGTGAAAACCTGCTATTGGCTATTGCCAAGGCCGGCGATGGCGGTGCTGTCTATGTCGTTCCCTTCTTGAAGGCATCACCGTGGAGGAGTTCAAGGAAACTCTAGATCAGTAGATCAGATGACGACGGCTCTCTGGTGTCATTTCCCCCTTGGGGGCATCATTATTGGAGGTGCACACGGGCTCGAGGGACCGGAGGACGGCGTCTTTGGTGGAGCGGTGCTTCATCTTACACATCGATGGTGGCGGATTTTGGTGGTGTGGTGCTGTGGAGACTCGGCGTCTGATGCGGGAGGATGGACTCACGCAGGAGGAGGAAGCTGTCGGGCGTCATGGTGGCGTTGATGGCAGAGAGGCCTGGCAAGGTCGGTGCTTCAGTTCTGCTATGAGGATGGACCAAGGGATGATGGAGTTGACGACCCTTGCAGTGTGCGGTGCTCATTGGGAGTGTGCCAGACCGGTGTGGGACCCAATCCAGGTAGTGGCTTGGCTGGGACACCCGGCTTTAGATGTTAGGCTTTGGTGCGATGTCTGTTTGGTATTAGGCCCGGACATTGGGCACGCCTTCATCAAGGGGATAGGAGTAGCGACGGTGTTGCCAAGATGGAGGCTTCAGGCTTATTAATGTATCACCTTGTATGGTCTTTGTGAATAATTAATAATATGACTGCATGCATCGTCCGGATGCAGAGGCCGAGGGTATGTCCTTCTTTTCTAAAAAAACCAACCATGTCACATCATCCAGACTTTCTATGGTCTGTCTAGTTCCGGGAGTCGGACAACTTCTAAACTTCAACAGCTGACGGTAAATACGATATCAAATTAAAATACGATTCAATTTTGGTATATATCAAATTATTTTGGTATGATTTTGTTATATACCATAATAACCAAAGTTGACACGATTTTGAAAATGACACAATAATAATTTATTGATGTATAACTCAAAACACTTAATTTTTTACACAAATAATATATAAGTGTATATGCATGCATATATTCATGGCTTGATAGTTATGGACATGCTTAGCATTTTTTAAGAGAAAGAAATGACTACTTTACAGGAGAAATGAACGTGCTTAGCAGGCAATTTGGCTCCTGTACAAGAAAAATTATAACTTGTATAATTGTTTGCCTCAAGAAATATAAATAAATATTTTACTTTGGTTTATTCGGTTAACCGTCTGGTTTTTTTGATATATACCATAAAAACTAAAATTCAAAACGGTATGGAAACTTCATACCATACTGAAAGCAGAAACCATAAAATTGGTTCGATTCGGTTTATTTTTGGTTTGGTTTTAAAATTCACAGAGTGAATGGATGGTATGTTTGCTACCTGTTTTGATCAAGAATATTTGCAAGGAGGGGGGTTGTCATTGCTCTAGCCATCCTACTCGAGCAGGTATATGTCATTCCTCTTGGAGCAGAATTTACCGGAGCTCAAGAGAGGAATGAACATACTAGTCTGGATATTCCTTTTCATGGTGGCGAGGATCTTCATAAAGACCGAAACTAAAGGGGGGATAAACAACAAGTCCGCAGCCTATTGTGACCACTAGTTTTCTGCTTTGACCTCACTTGTTCCTTCAAGCAAGTTCCTGTTGACCACAAGTTCTACTTTGACTTGGTCCCTAGCGGCAACGATGACCAACTTCATGATGCCGCCTCCTTCGACCTTGATCAAGTCTACCTCTACAACAGCTACCACCGCGACGATATCAATACCAAGGAATGCCGTGTGTCGTGGGACCCAGGCATCGAGGGGACGACGTCGACTTGAGGTCAAGCCAAGTTTCAAGCAGGGTGGAGTGTTAGGGAGCCTATCCTGGGCCCCAACTAGGTTGGTGTTTTCTTTGTCAATGGGCTCAGCCCAATTGCAAGCACAGGAGGACAGCCACAAATACTCCCCGAAGGCAGCGACCAACACGTTCTAGTTGGATCAGGACAAAATGGCATGGCGACTTCCTCTCCCAACTCCGGCTCTCAACCTTTCTTCCTCCTATTTCTTTCATTCTTTTGCACAGTTGTGCTTGTATCCCTGTACTCTCAATCCATCCCCAAACTCTAGTGAATAAAGCGAACCCCTGTATGTTGTTAACATGCACCGCTTACCATCACACAAAAAGTTCAAATGAAAAACAATAATAACAAAGAATTGTGGTGGTTTGATTCGCGATAATTGTATTGAGAACATGAAGGCGTGGGTTGATATGTCCATTTTGCATCATGCTTTTATATTGATATTTATTGCATTATGGGATGTTATTACACGTTATGTCACAATACTTATGCCTATTCTCTCTTATTTTACAAGGTTTACATAAAGAGGGAGAATGCCGACAGCTGGAATTCTGGGCTAGAAAAGGAGCAAATATTAGAGACCTATTCTGCACAACTCCAAAAGTCCTGAAACTCCACGAAAGTCATTTTTGGAATTAATAAAAAATATTGAGCGGAAGAAATACCAGAGGGGGCCCATACCCTATCCACGAGGGTGGGGGGCGTGCCCTACCCCCTTGGGCGCGCCCCCTGCCTTGTGGGCCCCCTGGTGGCCCTCCGGTGCCCATCTTCTGCTATATGAAGTCTTTCGTCCGAAGAAAAATCATAAGCAAGCTTTCGGGACGAGACTCCACCGCCACGAGGCGGAACCTTGGCGGAACCAATCTAGGGCTCTGGAGGAGCTGTTCTGCCGGGGAAACTTCCCTCCGGGAGGGGGAAATCATCGCCATCGTCATCACCAATGCTCCTCTCATCGGGAGAGGGCCAATCTCCGTCAAGATCTTCACGAGCACCATCTTCTCTCAAACCCTAGTTCATCTCTTGTATCCAATTCTTGTCTCTAAGTCTGAGATTGGTACTTGTAGGTTGCTAGTAGTGTAGATTACTCCTTGTAGTTGATGCTAGTTGGTTTATTTGGTGGAAGATCATATGTTCAGATCCTATATGCATATTAATACTCCTCTGATTAAGAACATGAATATGCTTTGTGAGTAGTTACGTTTGTTCCTGAGGACATGGGAGAAGTCTTGCTATTAGTAGTCATGTGAATTTGGTATTCGTTCGATGTTTTGATGAGATGTATGTTGTCTCTCCTCTAGTGGTGTTATGTGAACGTCGACTACATGACACTTCACCATTATTTGGGCCTACAGGAAGGCATTGGGAAGTAATAAGTAGATGATGGGTTGCTAGAGTGACAGAAGCTCAAACCCTAGTTTATGCGTTGCTTCGTAAGGGGCTGATTTGGATCCATATGTTTCATGCCATGGTTAGGTTTACCTTAATACTTCTTTTGTAGTTGCGGATGCTTGCAATAGGAGTTAATCATAAGTTGGATTCTTGTACAAGTAAGGATGGCACCCAAGCACCGGTCCACCCACATATCAAATTATCAAAGTACCAAATGCGAATCATATGAACGTGTTGAAAACTAGCTTGACGATAATTCCTATGTGTCCTCGGGAGCGCTTTTCTCTATATAAGAGTTTTTCTAGGCTCGTCCTTTGCTACAAAAAGGATTGGTCCACCTTTCTGCACTTATTTACTTTTGTTACTTGTTGCTCGCTACAAATTACCTTATCACAAAACTATCTGTTACTGATAATTTTAGTGCTTGCAGAGAATACCTTGCTGAAAACCGCTTATCATTTCCTTCTGCTCCTCGTTGGGTTCGACACTCTTACTTATCGAAAGGACTACGATAGATCCTCTATACTTGTGGGTCATCAAGACTCTTTTCTGGCGCCGTTTCCGGGGAGTGAAGCGCCTTTGGTAGGTGGAATTTGGTAAGGAAAAATTTATATAGTGTGCTGAAATTAACTGTCACTTGTTACTATGGAAAGTAATCCTTTGAGGGGCTTGTTCGGGGTATCTTCACCTCGACCAGTAGAGCAAAGAGTTGCTCCTCAACATACTGAAACTACTGAAAATGAAAATGTCTACTTTGAAATTCCTTCAGGTATGATAGAAAAACTGCTAGCTAATCCTTTTGCAGGCGATGGAACATTACATCCTGATGAGCACCTAATCTATGTGGATGAAGTTTGTGGATTATTTAAGCTTGCAGGTATGCCCGATGATGTTATCAAGAAGAAGGTCTTCCCTTTATCTTTGAAGGGAGATGCATTGACATGGTATAGGCTATGTGATGATATGGGATCATGGAACTACAAACGATTGAAATTGGAATTTCATCAGAAGTTTTATCCTATGCATCTTGCTCATCGTGATCGTAATTACATATATAATTTTTGGCCTCGCGAAGGAGAAAGCATCGCTCAAGCTTGGGGGAGTCTTAAGTCAATGTTATATTCATGCCCCAATCATGAGCTCTCAAGAGAAATGATTATTCAAAAAAATTATGCTCGGCTTTCTGACAACAATCGCACCATGCTCGATACTTCTTGTACTGGTTCTTTTATGATGAAGACTATTGAATTCAAATGGGATTTATTGGAAAGAATTAAACGCAACTCTGAAGATTGGGATCTTGACAAAGGTAAAGAGTCATGTATAACACCTAAGTTTGATTGTGTTAAATCTTTTATGGATACCGATGTTTTCCGTAAATTTAGCACTAAATATGGACTTGACTCTGAGATAGTAGCTTCTTTTTGTGAATCTTTTGCTGCTCACGTTGATCTCCCTAAGGATAAGTGGTTTAAATATAATCCTCCCATAGAATTAAAAGTAGTTGCACCTATTAAAGTTGAAGAAAAGACTATCACTTATAATGATCCTGTTGTTCCTACTGCTTATGTTGAGAAACCACCTTTCCCTATTAGGATAAAGGATCATGCTAAAGCTTCAACTGTGGTTCGTAAAAGTAATATTAGAACTTATACACCTCCTGAGCAAGTTAAAGTTGAACCTAATATTGCTATTGTTAAAGATCTCCTGGCTGGTAATATTGATGGGCATGTTATTTATTTCTGTGATGAGACTGCTAGAATTGCTAAACCTAGTGCTAAAGATAAACATAGACCTGTGGTAGGCATGCCTGTTATTTATGTTAAAATAGGAGATCATTGTTATCATGGCTTGTGTGATATGGGTGCTAGTGCTAGTGCAATACCTATTGACTTATACAAAGAAATTATGCATGATATTGCACCTACTGAGTTAGAAGAAATTGATGTCACAATTAAGCTTGCCAATAGAGATACTATTTCACCGATGGGAATTGTTAGAGATGTTGAAGTCTTGTGTGGGAAAACTAAATATCCTGCTGATTTTCTTGTTCTTGGTTACCCACAAGATAGCTTTTGTACCATTATATTTGGTAGACCCTTCTTAAACACTGTTAATGCTAAGATAGACTGCGAAAAAGATGTTGTTACCATTGGTCTAGGTGATATGACTCATGAATTTAACTTTTCTAAATTTCGTAGACAACACCGTGAAGAGGAATTTCCTAGTAAGGATGAAATTATTGGTCTTGCTTCTATTGTTGTGCCTCCTAATGATCCTTTAGAACAATATTTGCTAGACCATGAAAATGATATATTTATGAATGAAAGAAGGGAAATAGATGAAGTATTCTATAAACAGGGACCTATTCTGAAACACAACTTGCCTGTCGAAATCCTAGGGGATCCTCCTCCACCCAAGGGTGACCTTGTGTTTGAGCTTAAACCATTGCCTGATACCCTTAAATATGCTTATCTCGATGAAAAGAAGATATATCCTGTTATTATTAGTGCTAACCTTTCAGAGCATGAAGAAGAGAAATTATTGAAAACTCTGAAAAAGCACCGTGCTGCTATTGGATATACTCTTGATGATCTTAAGGGCATTAGTCCCATTCTATGTCAACACAAAATAAATTAGGAGAAAGATGCCAAACCAGTTATTGATCATCAACGACGGCTGAATCCTAAGATGAAAAAAGTGGTAAGAAAGGAAATACTAAAGTTCCTTGAGGAAGGTATAATCTATCCCGTTGCTGATAGTCAGTGGGTAAGTCTTGTCCATTGTGTCCCAAAGAAGGGAGGTATTACTTTCGTTCCTAATGATAAAGATGAATTGATTCCGCGAAGAATTATTATAGGTTATAGGATGGTAATTGATTTCCACAAATTAAATAAGGCTACTAAAAAGGATCATTACCCCTTACCTTTTATTGATCAAATGCTAGAAAGATTATCCAAACATACACATTTTTGCTTTCTAGATGGTTATTCTGGTTTCTCTCAAATACCTGTGTCAGCTGATGATCAAGCTAAGACCACTTTTACTTGCCCTTTCGGTACTTTTGCTTATAGACGTATGCCTTTTGGTTTATGTAATGCACCTGCTACCTTTCAAAGATGCATGATGGCTATATTCTCTGATTTTTGTGAAAAGATTTGTGAGGTTTTTATGGATGATTTCTCCGTCTATGGATCCTCTTTTGATGATTGCTTGATCAACCTTGATCGAGTTTTGCAGAGATGTGAAGAGACTAACCTTGTCTTGAATTGGGAGAAGTGCCACTCTATGGTTAATGAAGGTATTGTCTTGGGGCATAAAATTTCTGAAAGTGGTATTGAAGTTGATAAAGCTAAAGTTGATGCTATTGAAAAGATGCCATGCCCCAAGGACATCAAAGGTATAAGGAGTTTCCTTGGTCATGCCGGGTTTTATAGGAGGTTCATTAAGGACTTCTCAAAAAATTCTCGACCTCTGACTAATCTATTACAAAAGGATATATCATTTGTCTTTGATGATGATTGTGTAGAAGCATTTGAAATACTTAAGAAATCATTGATCTCTGCACCTATTGTTCAGCCACCTGATTGGAACTTACCCTTTGAAATTATGTGTGATGCTAGCGATTATGCGGTAGGTGCTGTTCTAGGACAAAGAGTTGATAAGAAATTAAATGTTATTCAATATGCTAGTAAAACTCTAGAGAGTGCCCAGAGAAATTATGCTACTACTGAAAAGGAATTCTTAGCAGTTGTATTTTCTTGTGATAAGTTTAGACCTTATATTGTTGATTCTAAAGTAACTATTCACACTGATCATGCTGTTGGGGATCGTTGCAGAAATTAAAAAAATTCTACGCATCACCAAGATCAATCTATGGAGTAACTAGCAACGAGAGAGAGAGGAGTGCATCTACATACCCTTGTAGATCGCGAGCGGAAGCGTTCAAGAGAACGGGGTTGATGGAGTCGTACTCGTCGTGATCCAAATCACCGTTGATCCTAGCGCCGAACGGACGGCACCTCCGCGTTCAACACACGTACGGACCGGTGACATCTCCCACACCTTGATCCAGCAAGGAGGAGGGAGAGGTTGAGGAAGAGGGCTCCAACAGCAGCACGACGGCGTGGTGGTGATGGAGTGGCAGTACTCGGGCAGGGCTTCGCCAAGCCCTTGCGGAGTAGGAGAGGTGTTGGGGAGGGGAGGGGCTGTGCCTTGGATGTGGTACTGCAGCCCTCCCCTCGCCCCTCTATTTATAGGTAGAAGGGGGAAGGGAGCCGGCCCCTCTAGATGGGATCTAGAGGGGGGGCGGCCAAGGTGGAGGGGGCTTGCCCCCAAGCCAAAGGGGGGGGCCCCCTTTAGGGTTCCCCCAACCCTAGGCGCATGGGCCCTAGGGGGGTTGGCGCCCCAGCCCACTTGGGGCTGGTTCCCTTCCACCTATAGCCCATAAGGCTCTCCGGGGCAGGTGGACCCCCCGGTGGACCCCCGGAACCCCTCCGGTGGTCCTGGTACAATACTAGTATACCCCCGGATATTTCCGGCGACCGTATGATGGCTTCCCATATATAAATCTTCACCTCCAGACCATTCCGGAACTCCTCGTGACGTCCAGGATCTCATCCGGGACTCCGAACAACATTCGGTAATCACATACAAATCTTCCTTATAACCCTAGCGTCATCGAACCTTAAGTGTGTAGACCCTACGGGTTCGGGAACCATGCAGACATGACCGAGACAACTCTCCGGCCAATAACCAACAGCGGGATCTGGATACCCATGTTGGCTCCCACATGTTCCACGATGATCTCATCGGATGAACCACGATGTCGAGGATTCAAGCAATCCCGTATACAATTCCCTTTGTCAATCAGTACGTTACTTGCCCGAGATTCGATCGTCGGTATCCCAATACCTCATTCAATCTCGTTACCAGCAAGTCACTTTACTCATTCCGTAATGCATGATCCCGTGACCAACTACTTAGTCACAATGAGCTCATTATGATGATGCTTTACCGAGTGGGCCCAGAGATACCTCTCCGTCATATGGAGTGACAAATCCCAGTCTCGATTCGTGCCAACCCAACAGGCACTTTCGGAGATACCTGTAGTGCACCTTTATAGCCACCCAGTTACGTTGTGACGTTTGGTACACCCAAAGCACTCCTACGGTATCCGGGAGCTGCACAATCTCATGGTCTAAGGAAATGATACTTGACATTAGAAAAGCTCTAGCAGACGAACTACACGATCTTGTGCTATGCTTAGGATTGGGTCTTGTCCATCACATCATTCTCCTAATGATGTGATCCCATTATCAATGACATCCAATGTCCGTAGTCAGGAAACCATGACCATCTGTTGATCAACGAGCTAGTCAACTAGAGGCTCACTAGGGACATGTTGTGGTCTATGTATTCACACATGTATTACGATTTCCGGATAACACAATTATAGCATGAACAATAGACAATTATCATGAACAAGGAAATATAATAATAACCATTTTATTATTGCCTCTAGGGCATATTTCCAACAGTCTCCCACTTGCACTAGAGTTAATAATCTAGTTACATTGTGATGAATCGAACACCCATATAGTTCTGGTGTTGATCATGTTTTGCCCGTGGAAGAGGTTTAGTCAACGGATCAGCGACATTCTGGTCTGTATGCACTTTACAAATATCTATATCTCCATCTTGAACATTTTCACGAATGGAGTTGAAGCGACGCTTGATGTGTCTGGTCTTCTTGTGAAACCTGGGCTCCTTGGCAAGGGCAATAGCTCCAGTGTTATCACAGAAGAGAGTCATCGGGCCCGACGCATTAGGAATAACTCCTAGGTCGGTAATGAACTCCTTCATCCAAATTGCTTCATGTGCTGCCTCCGAGGCTGCCATGTACTCCGCTTCACATGTAGATCCAGCCACGATGCTTTGCTTGCAACTGCACCAGCTTACTGCCCCACCATTCAAAATATACACGTATCCAGTTTGTGACTTGGAGTCATCCAGATCTGTGTCGAAGCTAGCATCGACGTAACCCTTTACGACGAGCTCTTCGTCACCTCCATAAACGAGAAACATATCCTTAGTCCTTTTTAGGTACTTCAGGATATTCTTGACCGCTGTCCAGTGTTCCATGCCGAGATTACTTTGGTACCTTCCTACCAAACTTACGGCAAGGTTTACATCAGGTCTGGTACACAACATGGCATACATAATAGACCCTATGGCTGAGGCATAGGGGATGACACTCATCTTTTCTCTATCTTCTTCCGTGGTTGGGCTTTGAGCCGAGCTCAATTTCAGACCTTGCAATACAGGCAAGAACCCCTTCTTGGACTGATCCATATTGAACTTCTTCAATATCTTATCGAGATATGTGCTTTGCGAAAGACCTATGAGGCATCTCGATCTATCTCTGTAGATCTTGATGCCTAATATGTAAGCTGCTTCTCCAAGGTCCTTCATTGAAAAACACTTATTCAAGTAGGCATTTATGCTCTCCAAGAGCTCTATATCATTTCCCATCAATAGTATGTCATCCACATATAATATGAGAAATGCTACAGAGCTCCCACTTGCTTTCTTGTAAACGCAAGCTTCTCCATAAGTCTGCATAAACCCAAAGCGAATGTTCCAACTCCGAGATGCTTGCACCAGCCCATAGATGGAGCGCTGGAGCTTGCATACCTTGTTAGCATTCTTAGGATTGACAAAACCTTCCAGCTGCATCATATACAATTCTTCCTTAAGAAAGCCGTTAAGGAATGTCGTTTTGACGTCCATTTGCCATATCTCGTAACCGTAGAATGCAACAATTGCTAACATGATTCAGACAGACTTCAGCTTCGCTACGTGTGAGAAGGTCTCATCGTAGTCAACCCCTTGAACTTGTCGATAACCTTTAGCGACAAGTCGAGCTTTATAGATGGTAACATTACCATCCGTGTCCGTCTTCTTCTTAAAGATCCATTTATTTTCTATCGCTCGCCGATCATCGGGCAAGTCTGTCAAAGTCCATACTTTGTTTTCATACATGGATCCTATCTCGGATTGCATGGCTTCAAGCCATTTGTTGGAATCTGGGCCCGCCATCGCTTCTTCATAGTTCGAAGGTTCACTGTTGTCTAACAACATGATTTCCAGGACAGGGTTGCCATACCATTCTGGTGTGGAACATGTCCTCGTGGACCTACGAAGTTTAGTAGCAGCTTGATCCGAAGTACCTTGATCATCATCATTAACTTCCTCACTAGTTGGTGCAGGCACCACAGGAACATCTTCCTGAGCTGCGCTACTTTCCACTTCAAGAGGTAGTACTTCATCAAGTTCTACTTTCCTCCCACTTACTTCTTTCGAGAGAAACTCTTTCTCCAGAAAGGATCCGTTCTTGGCAACAAAGATCTTGCCTTCCGATCTGAGGTAGAAGGTATACCCAATGGTTTCCTTAGGGTATCCTATGAAGACGCATTTTTCCGACTTGGGTTCTAGCTTTTCAGGTTGAAGTTTCTTGACATAAGCATCGCATCCCCAAACTTTTAGAAATGACAGCTTATGTTTCTTCCCAAACCATAATTCATATGGTGTCGTCTCAACGGATTTCGACGAAGCCCTATTTAAAGTGAATGCGGCTGTCTCTAAAGCATAGCCCCAAAATGAGAGCAGTAGATCGGTAAGAGACATCATAGATCGCACCATATCCAATAGAGTGAGATTACGACGTTCGGACACACCATTGCGCTGAGGTGTTCCAGGCGGCGTGAGTTGTGAAACGATTCCACATTTCCTTAAGTGTGTGCCAAATTCGTGACTCAAATATTCCCCTCCACGATCTGATCATAAGAACTTTATTTTCCTGTCACGTTGCTTTTCAACCTCACTCTGAAATTCCTTGAACCTTTCAAAGGTCTCAGACTTGTGTTTCATTAAGTAGACATACCCATATCTACTTAAGTCATCAGTGAGGGTGAGGACATAATGATAGCCACCGCGAGCCTCAATGCTCATTGGACCGCACACATCAGTATGTATGATTTCCAATAAGTTTGTTGCTCGCTCCATTATTCCGGAGAACGGAGTCTTGGTCATTTTACCCATGAGGCATGGTTCGCACATGTCAAATGATTCGTAATCAAGAGACTCCAAAAGTCCATCTGCATGGAGCTTCTTCATGCTTTTGACACCAATGTGACCAAGGCGGCAGTGCCACAAGTATGTGGGACTATCATTATCAACCTTATATCTTTTGGTATTCACACTATGAATATGAGTAACATTACGTTCGAGATTCATTAAGAATAAACCATTGACCAGCGGGGCATGACCATAAAATATCTCTCTCATATAAATAGAACAACCATTATTCTCGGATTTAAATGAGTAGCCATCTCGTATTAAATGAGATCCTGATACAATGTTCATGCTCAAAGCTGGCACTAAATAACAATTATTGAGGTTTAAAACTAATCCCATAGGTAAATGTAGAGGTAGCGTGCCGATGGTGATCACATCGACCTTGAAACCATTCCCGACGCGCATCGTCACCTCGTCCTTCGCCAGTCTCCGCTTATTCCGCAGCTCCTGTTTTGAGTTAAATATGAGCAACCGCACTGGTATCAAATACCCAGGAGCTACTACGAGTACTGGTAAGGTACACATCAATAACATGTATATCACATATACCTTTGGTGTTGCCGGCCTTCTTGTCCGCTAAGTACTTGGGGCAGTTCCGCTTCCAGTGACCACTTCCCTTGCAATAAAAACACTCAGTCTCAGGCTTGGGTCCATTCTTTGGCTTCTTCCCGGCAGCTTGCTTGCCGGGCGCGGCAACTCCCTTGCTGTCTTTCTTGAAACCCTTTTTACCCTTGCCTTTCTTGAACTTAGTGGTTTTATTCACCATCAACACTTGATGTTCCTTTTTGATTTCCACCTCCGCTGATTTCAGCATCGAATATACCTCAGGAATGGTTTTCTCCATCCCCTGCGTATTGAAGTTCATCACAAAGCTCTTGTAGCTCGGTGGAAGCGACTGAAGGATTCTGTCAACGACCACGTCATCCGGGAGATTAACTCCCAGCTGAGACAAGCGGTCATGCAACCCAGACATTTTGAGTATGTGCTCGCTGACGGAACTATTCTCCTCCATCTTACAACCGTAGAACTTGTCGGAGACTTCATATCTCTCGACCCGGGCATGAGCTTGGAAAACCATTTTCAGCTCTTGGAACATCTCATAAGCTCCGTGCTGCTCGAAACGCTTTTGGAGCCCCGGTTCTAAGCTATAAAGCATGCCGCACTGAACCAGGGAGTAATCATCAACATGGGAATGCCAAGCATTCATAATGTCTTGGCTTGCTGGGAATGGTGCTTCACCTAGCGGTGCTTCAAAGACATATGCTTTCTTGGCAGCTATGAGGATGATCCTCAAGTTCCGGACCCAGTCCGTATAGTTGCTACCATCGTCTTTCAGCTTGGTTTTCTCTAGGAACGCGTTGAAGTTGAGGACAACATTAGCGTGGGCCATTTGATCTACAAGACATATTGTAAATATTTTAGACTAAGTTCATGATAATTAAGTTCATCTAATCAAATTATTTAATGAAATCCCACTCAGACAGACATCCCTCTAGTCATCTAAGTGATACATGATCCGAGTCAACTAGGCCGTGTCCGATCATCACGTGAGACGGACTAGTCATCATCGGTGAACATCTTCATGTTGATCGTATCTTCTATACGACTCATGTTCGACCTTTCGGTCTTCCGTGTTCCGAGGCCATGTCTGTACATGCTAGGCTCGTCAAGTCAACCTAAGTGTATTCCGTGTGTAAATCTGGCTTACACCCGTTGTATTCGAACGTTAGAATCTATCTCACCCGATCATCACGTGGTGCTTCGAAACAACGAACCTTCGCAACGGTGCACAGTTAGGGGGAACACTTTCTTGAAATTATTGCGAGGGATCATCTTATTTAAGCTACCGTCGTTCTAAGCAAATAAGATGTAAAACATGATAAACATCACATGCAATCAAATAGTGACATGATATGGCCAATATCATTTTTGCTCCTTTTGATCTCCATCTTTGGGGCGCCATGATCATCATCGTCACCGGCATGACACCATGATCTCCATCATCGTGTCTTCATGAAGTTGTCTCGTCAACCATTACTTCTACTACTATGGCTAACGGTTTAGCAATAAAGTAAAGTAATTACATGACGTTTATGTTGACATGCAGGTCATAAATAAATTAAGACAACTCCTATGGCTCCTGCCGGTTGTCATACTCATCGACATGCAAGTCGTGATTCCTATTTCAAGAACATGATCAATCTGATACATCACATATATCATTCATCACATCCTTTTGGCCATATCACATCACATGGCATATGCTGCAAAAACAAGTTAGACGTCCTCTAATTGTTGTTGCAAATTTTTTATGTGGCTGCTATAGGTTTCTTAGTAAGAACGTTTCTTACCTACGCCAAAACCACAACGTGATATGCCAATTTCTATTTACCCTTCATAAGGACCCTTTTCATCGAATCCGATCCGACTAAAGTGGGAGAGACAGACACCCGCTAGCCACCTTATGCAACTAGTGCATGTCAGTCGGTGGAACCTGTCTCATGTAAGTGTACGTGTAAGGTCGGTCCGGGCCGCTTCATCCCACGATGCCGCCGAATCAAGATAAGACTAGTAACGGCAAGTAAATTGACAAAATCGACACCCACAACAACTTGTGTTCTACTCATGCATAGAAACTACGCATAGACCTAGCTCATGATGCCACTGTTGGGGATCGTTGCAGAAATTAAAAAATTTCTACGCATCACCAAGATCAATCTATGGAGTGACTAGCAACGAGAGAGAGAGGAGTGCATCTACATACCCTTGTAGATCGCGAGCGGAAGCGCTGAAGAGAACGGGGTTGATGGAGTCGTACTCGTCGTGATCCAAATCACCGATGATCCTAGCGCCGAACGGACGGCACCTCCGCGTTCAACACACGTACGGACCGGTGACGTCTCCCACGCCTTGATCCAGCAAGGAGGAGGAAGAGGTTGAGGAAGAGGGCTCCAACAGCAGCACGACGGCGTGGTGGTGATGGAGTGGCAGTACTCCGGCAGGGCTTCGCCAAGCTCTTGCGGAGGAGGAGAGGTGTTGGGGAGGGGAGGGGCTGCGCCTTGGATGTGGTACTGCAGCCCTCCCCTCGCCCCTCTATTTATAGGGAGAAGGGGCCCGCCCCTCTAGATGGGATCTAGAGTGGGGGCGGCGGCAAAGGGGGAGGGGGCTTGCCCCCCAAGCCAAAGGGGGGCGCCCCCTTTAGGGTTCCCCCCAACCCTAGGCGCATGGGCCCTAGGGGGGTTGGCGCCCCAGCCCACTTGGGGCTGGTTCCCTTCCACCTACAGCCCATAAGGCCCTACGTGGCAGGTGGACCCCCCCGGTGGACCCCCGGAACCCCTTCGGTGGTCCCGGTACAATACCGGTATACCCCCGGATATTTCCGGCGACCGTATGATGACTTCCCATATATAAATCTTCACCTCCGGACCATTCCGGAACTCCTCGTGATGTCCAGGATCTCATCCGGGGCTCCGAACAACATTCGGTAATCACATACAAATCTTCCTTATAACCCTAGCGTCATCGAACCTTAAGTGTGTAGACCCTACGGGTTCGGGAACCATGCAGACATGACCGAGACAACTCTCCGACCAATAACCAACAGCGGTATCTGGATACCCATGTTGGCTCCCACATGTTCCACGATGATCTCATCGGATGAACCACGATGTCGAGGATTCAAGCAATCCCGTATACAATTCCCTTTGTCAATCGGTACGTTACTTGCCCGAGATTCGATCGTCGGTATCCCAATACCTCGTTCAATCTCGTTACCAGCAAGTCACTTTACTCGTTTCATAATGCATGATCCCGTGACCAACTACTTAGTCAAAATGAGCTCATTATGATGATGCATTACCGAGTGGGCCCAGAGATACCTCTCCGTCATACGGAGTGACAAATCCCAGTCTCGATTCGTGCCAACCCAACAAACACTTTTGGAGATACCTATAGTGCACCTTTATAGCCACCCAGTTACGTTGTGACGTTTGGTACACCCAAAGCACTCATACGGTATCCGGGAGTTGCACAATCTCATGGTCTAAGGAAATGATACTTGACATTAGAAAAGCTCTAGCAGACGAACTACACGATCTTGTGCTATGCTTAGGATTGGGTCTTGTCCATCACATCATTCTCCTAATGATGTGATCCCGTTATCAATGACATCCAATGTCCATAGTCAGGAAACCATGACCATCTGTTGATCAACGAGCTAGTCAACTAGAGGCTCAGTAGGGACTTGTTGTGGTCTATGTATTCACACATGTATTACGATTTCCGGATAACCCAGTTATAGCATGAACAATAGACAATTATCATGAACAAGGAAATATAATAATAACCATTTTATTATTGCCTCTAGGGCATATTTCCAACACATGCTACTATTAAATATCTTAGGAAAACAAAGATGCTAAACCTAGACTTATTAGATGGGTTCTCTTGCTACAAGAATTTGATTTGCATATTATTGATAGAAAGGGAGCTGAGAACCCCGTTGCAGACAACTTGTCTAGGTTAGAAAATGTTCTTGATGACCCACTACCTATTGATGATAGCTTTCCTGATGAACAATTAAATGTCATAAATGCTTCTCGTACTGCTCCATGGTATGCTGATTATGCTAATTACATTGTTGCTAAATTTATACCACCTAGTTTCACATACCAGCAAAAGAAAAAGTGTTTCTATGATTTGAGACATTACTTTTGGGATGACCCACATCTTTATAAAGAAGGAGTAGATGGTGTTATTAGATGTTGTGTACCTGAGCATGAATAAGAACATATCCTACGCAAGTGTCACTCTGAGGCTTATGGAGGACACCACGCTGGAGATAGAACTGCACATAAGGTATTGCAATCCGGTTTTTATTGCCCTACTCTCTTCAAGGATGCCCGTAAGTTTGTCTTATCTTGTGATGAATGTCAAAGAATTGGTAACATTAGTAGACATCAAGAAATGCCTATGAATTATTCACTTGTTATTGAACCATTCGATGTTTGGGGCTTCGATTATATGGGACCGTTCCCTACCTCTAATGGATATACACATATTTTAGTTGCTGTTGATTAGGTTACTAAGTGGGTAGAAGCTATTCCGACTAGTAGTGCTGATCATAACACCTCTATTAAGATGCTTAAAGAATTTATTTTTCTGAGGTTTGGAGTCCCTAGATATTTAATGACTGATGGTGGTTCACATTGTATTCATGGTGCCTTTCGTAAAATGCTTGCCAAGTATGATGTTAATCATAGAATTGCATCTCCTTATCACCCACAGTCTAGTGGTTAAGTAGAATTGAGTAATAGAGAACTCAAATTAATTTTGCAAAAGACTGTTAATAGATCTAGAAAGAATTGGTCCAAGAAACTTGATGATGCATTATGGGCCTATAGAACTGCATATAAAAATCCTATGGGTATGTCTCCGTATAAAATGGTTTATGGAAAAGCATGTCACTTACCTCTCGAACTAGAACAGAAGGCATATTGGGCTATTAAAGAGCTCAATTATGATTTTAAACTTGCCGGTGAGAAGAGGTTATTTGACATTAGCTCACTTGGTGAATGGAGAACCCAAGCCTATGAGAATGCCAAGTTGTTTAAAGAAAAAGTTAAAATATGGCATGACAAAAGGATACAAAAAACGTGAGTTTAATGTAGGTGATTATGTATTGTTATACAACTCTCGTTTAAGATTTTTTGCAGGATAACTTCTCTCTAAATGGGAAGGTCCTTACGTTATCGAGGAGGTTTATCGTTCCGGTGCCATAAAAATCAACAACTTCGAAGGCACAAATCCGAAGGTGGTGAATGGTCAAAGAATCAAACATTATATCTCAGGTGATCCTATAAATGTTGAAACTAATGTTATTGAAACCGTAACCCTGGAGGAATACATAAGGGACACTCTCCAGAACGTTTCAGACTCCGAAAAGGAATAGGTATGTGGTACGGTAAGTAAACCGACTCCAAACAGTTCTAAATGGCGATTTTTCTCCGTTTTGGAATATTTAGAAAAATAGAAAAATAAGAAGCAGTTCGGGAAGGAAACGAGGCCTCCACGAGGGTGGAGGGCGCGCCCCCTGCCTCGTGGGCACCTCGTGCGCTCTCTGGACTCTGTTTTCTTGCACGATATTTATTTTGGTCGGTAAAAATTTATTATATAATCTCCTGAAGGTTTTGACCACCGTATCATGCAATTATCCTCTGTTCTTGTTTCGAGCTGTTTTCTGTCAGGGTTTTCAAGGCCAGGCATCATGTCGTCCCCCTCCTCCAACAATGGTGACAACGATGCTTGGCTAATGAAGATAGAGCTGAAGAGGGAAGAACCCATGGAGATCAACAAGGATGAAGGGATCAAGAAGGCCACGGAGGACCAAGTTCCGGCAACAGAAAACATCCTTCAACTTGATCACAATCTTCTTACCCCAACTGAGATCGAAGCTTTCAAGATGATTGAGTTAGCCCGTATACAAAACAAGTATCTCACACATGAGAATATTTTGTTGAAGGAGCATATCGTTGCACTCAAGGGAATTATCCGCAAGTTGGAGGATCTCTTACGCTCGATGTGCGACTACCCATCATCACCACCATCTTCTTCACCAGCAAAGGAGATATAATCACATGGGTCTGGGCACTCCCCTTGGCAACTGCCAAGCTTGGGGGAGGTGCCCCGGTATCGTATAACCATCACATCTCTATCTTTACAGTTTTTCTTAGTTCGATCCTTTTAGTAATATCTTGATCTAGTAGAATAAAGTTTTTAGTATGATCTAGTTTTGAGTTTTGCTTTATGATCCCTCTATGTAATCGAGTCCGTGAGCTATATATAATAAAGATTAGTGTTGAGTCAAGGGCTTGATTATTTTGCCATGATCTTGAGGGAATAAAAGAAAAGAGAAAAGAATAAAAAGAAATAAGAAGAGATCATATTGATCTTATGGAGAGTAATGACTTCACATATAAAGAGTATGATGATTAAAAGTTGTTGAGAGTTGACAGGCATAGTTTTGATCATTGTTGCAATTAACAGGAAGTAATAAAGAAAGAGAGGTTTCACATATAAATATACTATCTTGGACATCTTTTATGATTGTGAGCACTCATTAAAATATGACATGCTAAAGAGTTGATGTTGGACAAGGAAGACAACGTAATGGGTTATGTTTTCTTATATCTGAGATAAAGTATATTGTCATGGATCATCCAACATGTTGAGTTTGCCTTTCCCCCTCATGCTAGCCAAATTCTTTGCACCAAGTAGAGATACTACTTGTGCTTCCAAATATCCTTAAACCCAGTTTTGCCATGAGAGTCCACCATACCTACCTATGGATTGAGTAAGATCCTTCAAGTAAGTTGTCATCGGTGCAAGCAATAAAAATTGCTCTTTAAATATGTATGATTGATTAGTGTGGAGAAAATAAGCTTTATACGATCTTGTGATGTGGAAGAAATAAAAGCGACGGACTGCATAATAAAGGTCCATATCACAAGTGGCAATATAAAGTGACGTTCTTTCGCATTTAGATTTTGTGCATCCAACCCTGAAGGCGCATGACAACCTCTGCTTCCCTCTGTGAAGGGCCTATCTTTTACTTTTATCTTCTACCTTATGCAAGAGTCATGGTAATCTTCACATTTCCTTTTTACATTTTATCCTTTGGCAAGCACAGTGTGTTGGAAAGATCCTGATATATATATCCAATTGGATGTAAGTTGGCATGAACTATTATTGTTGACATTACCCTTGAGGTAAATGGTTGGGAGGCGAAATTATAAGCCCCTATCTTTCTCTGTGTCCGATTAAAACTCCGTAACCACAAGTATTGCGTGAGTGTTAGCAATTATGAAAGACTAAATGATAGTTGAGTATGTGGACTTGCTAAAAAGCTCTTACATAGACTCTTTCTGATGTTACAATAAATTGCAATTGCCTCAATGACTGAGATTATAGTTTGTTAGTTCTCAATGAAGTTTCTGATTCACACTTGACATTGTGGATAGATTATTACTTGAGCATAAGGAATCATATGACAATATCCATATATGTTGTTGTTATAAGAATTATCATGATGCCCTCATGTCCGTATTTTATTTTATCGACACCTCTATCTCTAAACATGTGGACATATTTATCGTTATCGGCTTCCGCTTGAGGACAAGCGAGGTCTAAGCTTGGGGGAGTTGATACGTCCATTTTGCATCATGCTTTTATATTGATATTTATTGCATTAGGGGCTGTTATTACACGTTATGTCACAATACTTATGCCTATTCTCTCTTATTTTACAAGGTTTACATAAAGAGGGAGAATGCCGGCAGCTGGAATTCTGGGCTGGAAAAGGAGCAAATATTAGAGACCTATTCTGCACAACTCCAAAAGTCCTGAAACTCCACGAAAGTCATTTTTGGAATTAATAAAAAAAATTGAGCGGAAGAAATACCAGAGGGGGCCCACACCCTGGCCGCGAGGGTGGGGGGCGCGCCCTAACCCCCTGGGCGCCCCCTACCTCGTGGGCCCCCTGGTGGCCCTCCGGTGCCCATCTTCTTCTATATGAAGTCTTTCGTCCGAAGAAAAATCATAAGCAAGCTTTCGGGACGAGACTCCGCTGCCACGAGGCGGAACCTTGGCGGAACCAATCTAGGGCTCTGGCGGAGCTGTTCTGCCGGGGAAACTTCCCTCCGGGAGGGGGAAATCATCGCCATCGTCATCACCAATGCTCCTCTCATCGGGAGGGGGCCAATCTCCATCAACATCTTCACCAGCACCATCTCCTCTCAAACCCTAGTTCATCTCTTGTATCCAATTCTTGTCTCTAAGTCTGAGATTGGTACTTGTAGGTTGCTAGTAGTGTTGATTACTCCTTGTAGTTGCTGCTAGTTGGTTTATTTGGTGGAAGATCATATGTTCAGATCCTATATACATATTAATACTCCTCTGATTATGAACATGAATATGCTTTGTGAGTAGTTACGTTTGTTCCTGAGGACATGGGAGAAGTCTTGCTGTTAGTAGTCATGTGCATTTGGTATTCGTTCGATGTTTTGATGAGATGTATGTTGTCTCTCCTCTAGTGGTGTTATGTGAACGTCGACTACATGCCACTTCACCATTATTTGGGCCTACAGGAAGGCATTGGGAAGTAATAAGTAGATGATGGGTTGCCAGAGTGACAGAAGCTTAAACCCTAGTTTATGTGTTGCTTCGTAAGGGGCTGATTTGGATCCATATATGTTTCATGCTATGGTTAGGTTTAGCTTAATACTTCTTTTGTAGTTGCGGATGCTTGCAATAGGAGTTAATCATAAGTGGGATGCTTGTCCAAGTAAGGACAGCACCCAAGCACCAGTCCACCCACATATCAAATTATCAAAGTACCGAACGCGAATCATATGAACGTGATGAAAACTAGCTTGACGATAATTTACATGTGTCCTCGGGAGCGCTTTTCTCTATATAAGAGTTTGTCCAGGCTTCTCCTTTGCTACAAAAAGATTGGGCCACCTTGCTGCACTTTATTTACTTTTGTTACTTGTTGCTCGTTACAAATTACCTTATCACAAAACTATCTGTTACTGATAATTTCAGTGCTTGCAGAGAATACCATGCTGAAAACCGCTTATCATTTCCTTCTGCTCCTCGTTGGGTTCGACATTCTTACTTATCAAAAGGACTACGATAGATCCTCTATACTTGTGGGTCATCATGGGTGTAGATGCAATGAGGAAAAAGTGAGGCGTTTACTCCACAACATAACCAACAACGCATATATGATAAATCTACGAAGTCTTAGACAGAGCTAGCATATGATCATTGGTGTCAAAGACACCAAATGATGTTTTACTAATCATTTTTGTAAATAGTCAAATGATCTTTACAGTATCCTATGACACATGTAAATTTAGAAGAGTTGGGGCCTAGAAAGATTTGTGTCATAATAGGATGAGATTTGGGAGGCGGCTTGAGAGGCAGAGAGATGTTGCTTTTTTGTAATATAAAATAAAAACTACAAAAGATTAACTACAATTGAATGTTGTATAGTTATTAGGGTGTATATATTTCCTTGACCAACTAATACGTTGCTACAAATTTGGAGGGTAAAGCCACATGTGAGAACTGATAAAACCCTCCAGGTGATATTCTGTCCTCTCCACACTATCGCCGACTCTTGGGTCTTCTCTGCAATACATGTGCTCATCGTCATTTAATTTCATGGAATACACAATATCATCCGGCAACTCATTTGTTCCCCATAAGATTTGTACACCGTAGTAGATATGGTTTCTCTTCAAACCATGATGTTGGCCTACCGCCACGTGCACCGCCTTAGACCAATTTGGCCCCAAGAACAAGGCGTGCTCATCAACATTCACCACTTCTGCCCACTTGTATTTTTAAGCCTTAAATTTATTGGTATCGACAAGCGTGAAAATCTTAAAGAAAGGCTCACGGTTGGGCAACCATCGGGTCCGTATGGCCATTGATGGCTTGCCGTGTAGCTCGAAGATGTGGGCACGCTACGCCATGGGATCGTCTTTATTCGTGGGACCGTGGCGCCTTTGGATGGCCGGGGTGACTGGATGTGATGACCGGCGTGCCGTCTTGTTCCATGTCGATTTCAAACCTGACCAGCTCTTCGTCGGGACCAATGAGGCCATAGAGCTCGCGGTTACAAAACGCGATGTCGCCAACCATCCTTCCTTGCATATGTTTTGCTGTCCAGCCGCTCTCGTGGCGGTCAGCTTTGCACAGCGTGACGTGGGACCACGTGTAAGCGATGGCAGCGAGGATGCAGCTGCTAGAGGCGGGGGATTCGGAGAAGATGATTTTCCGGAGGCTGGTTGGCTTGATGCTACGTAGATTGCGTGGGCATACCGGAGCGCGCACCGCCTCCGCACCGGAGAAGAAGTTCACGATCACGAGGGTGCGATCATCGATCGCAGCGACCCAACCGCCGTCGTGCGAGCCGACGAACCACTTGTCTTCTGCCTTGTCTGGGACGTGCACGGCACAGCAGTCGTCGGGGCCGCTCAGGAGGTTCGTCCCGCTGAATTGGAGACGCCGCGGCGACACGAGCGGAAGCTGCGGGCCGGCAGCCGTGGGAGCAGCGACGCGGCGGCTCGCCACTGCTTGCAAACGGCGGCGACGCGCACACGATCGCGCGGGGAGGTAAGCCTGGGGTGGACCAGGCCGAGGAGATCGTCGGGCAGGTCGGACCACTGCGGCGATGAGGACGACTGGGTGCTGCCGGCGGTTGTCGACATATCGGGCGGCCGTGTCTCTCGCTCGAGTTGTTGGCTACTTAAATAGAGATTGAGTTGATTCATATCGTTGTTAATGTACTCTGTCACCGAGTCTCGTCTCCGATCGTGCCCGTGCCTGAGACATATAGAGTATATCGTTCTTATCGGAATCGAAAGTGGAGTCCAAACACCTCAGGACTATTGCTTTTTTTACTTAACCATTCAAATTAAAACATAACCTACAGTCCAAATAAACTAAGAATCCACATAAAGCATGATAAAGGCACAAGAATCAACTGCTATGAAGTTGTCAATGGTGCTCAACAAGATCTTTTGACGTTGGTTGTGATCTTCTCGGTTCTCGATCCTTCAAGGAGTGCTTAGATCTTTTCTGGGTGACATTTCGACTCCAACATGACACAATTGTAGAGAAACCGTAAGTCCTTCGGGTACTCTTTCTCACCCTCGATGATCATGTTATGCAAGATAAAACATGTTGTCATGATATGCCACAGAGTCTGAGGCTTCCAATACGCATCAGGGCCACGTACAACCACAAAGTGTTTTTGAAGCACATTAAAAGCTCGCTCAACATCGTTTCTAACAGATTCTTGACACACTGCAAAGTGCGACCTGTTGTTGCGTTGAGACCATTGGATTGTCTTCACAAGTGTGGCCCATGAAGGATAGGTACCTATCCCATGTACTCATGACCATTGAAAACATAGTGGCAAGCTCGAGCTTACCAGCAACAAGCCTTGCAAAAAGAGAAGATCACTCCAGGACATTGAGATCATTGTGAGAGTCACACATCCCGAAGAATGAGTGCTAAATCCACATATCGTGTGGTGCAAATGCCTTAAGAATGATGCCTAAAATTCTCCTCTAGAACAATTACAATATCCACCAACTCGAATTCATCATCATCTTCTTCTTCCCCCTCCTCCTCCAACAAAGAATCATCAACATACATATCCCACAACCACTTCATCTACATTGGAGCGTTTCATGATCAATTTGAGACCGTATTCGATGAAAATAGAGAAAATAAAAAAAAAATCTTGGCACAATTTGTCAAGCGCCTTGTGGGTGGGTGGTGTTGGAGAGACAGTGGTCGGCAACGGGGCTCCGACTAAGGCCGAACAGCGGCGGAGTACACCGGCGACATTGCACTAAATATATGTGTGGACGATCAATTTGGAACTATAACATACATGATACACATTAACGATTCCACTAAATATATTTCTTACCTTGATCTATGTTGTATGCTGGCACAATGGTTAAACAGGAGTTCAATTAATTACTATCTACATCTTGACTTCGAACCCAGTTTCAATCACACAATTTATCTTGTGAAAGGGATATCAAAACACATGTTGCAACATAGAAAGAGAGAAGCATGTCACTACTACTATGAGCCATGCATGGTCGATGAAGGGAAATACTCACAACTTTTTCACTGTCGACCAAGTAAGCACAAATTTGAGTCAAAACTAGAGACTCTTCTAGCGCATCAATTTTTCCCACTTCAGCTACTTCATGGGTTTTGTATTTCGGAGGATCTGGTTGAATAAGGATGGGGATGAATATGAGAGCTTCATTTCATCCGCATACAGCAAAGCAATCCTTTATAATATGTAACCGAAGAAGTTTTGACTACTTGAGGCAATACGCAATGTAGTAAAGTTATTGTATACTTGACCATATGTTATAGCTCAAATGCATGTAAGGCTCATGATTTCATCTTCTGATGTAGAAATTCAAATGAAAGGAAGGTTCATGATATGATGTGTTGACCATGGTGTCTTCTTCTATACAAAGAGTTCATCATCGATGCCTGGTAGCTTTACTATGCATGGTCTAAGGGAGTAGATAATGCTTTACTAATTGTTGTCATTGTACCTCATCACCATATCAAGTGAATGCTGAAAATATGATAAATACTTGCCATGTCAGCTTTAGTGAGGTTAGTGAATTTTTTTGCATCATCTTTTCTATATTCAAAGCCTTCATCACTCCTTTCTTGCTACACTGAGTAATTCTATTTTCTTCTATATAATAAATCAAATGTATCTTCAGTATGCTAAGCCTGATGGGATTCACATGTTCATTGTGTTGTTCAAGATGCATTATGAAAGGCGAATGAACGGTGGATAGCATTCAACTTATTAGCATCTATGATACTTTCAGGCGTTTGATAGTATGAGCAAAGTGTAGAAGCATAAGGGAGCAATCATCAGAGGATAATATGCGTTGACGGCTATCAAGCTAGATTTATGTACTGAAATAATATTCTTAAAAAATCAGCTACACAATCTAGTTATTTTCACTTTATGAAGTATATAACCTTTTAGTCCGATGTTCGCTTTATTGTATTGCTCCTTTCATCTTTCTATGTATACATGCCACCAGATCCTGTAGTCAGTCCAATAATTTGTAGTCATTTCACAGTTCATAGGCCCAATTCTTTTGGTGGCTTTTTTGGCTTCTAGAATAAGCCACCCCGTACCCAGCTTATTGTAGAAGTCCAACTAAAAATATTTTTTAAAAAGTCTACTAGTCAAGTCTTAATTACTAGGCTTCTAAAAAAATAATTTTGATTGGGCTTGTAGAATATGCTGGGTAGGGGGTAGATTATGGAAAACCCTATTCGCCACTCGCTACAGCGAATTGTCGGGGATTTGCACAGGGGCAAGCATGCGAGCGACGAGACATGGGCCGGCTCACTTCCAGCTTTACATAGTGCGGCCAACGGTTTTGGGAACCATCTAGAAGGTTCCCTGAACCGTGTTTTTTCGTGTGCTGTTTCTTTTCTGGGTTTTACAGTTTTCATTTGCTTTTGTTATTTCTTTTTTCTTTTTCTTTTTTCTGGTTCTTTTCTGTTTTTCCTTTTCTTTTATTCTCCGGTGGCAAGCCGACTGGTAGGTTCACGAATGGGAGGACCATTGTAGATGTCATGGGTAATAATATCAAGTATGAATTTGCGTGAGAAGTTGTGTTTAGATTATCCACGCTTGATCCAAGGAACATTTCTTGGTGCAATGGACTCAGGTGAAGCCTTGGGGAAGGAGACCTTTGCTCCTCCCTACTTGGCTCCGAACTCATGCCAGCGACTTATGTAGTGGTCGGCATTCCTACATGCTCCGACTGATCCCCACTGGAGATTATATGAGGGGTCTTGGAAACTGTAGTGATTTTATCTTACCTTTTCAAGTTTTTTGTTCGTTTCCAAAAGATGTTCAGAAATTTAAAAAATATTTGTATTTTTCATAGTTTTTTCCTAATATAAAGAAATGTACCTTTTCAATTTTTGTTTGGAAATATAAAAAATGTTCAAAATTTAAAAACTTTAGGACTTCAAAAATTGTTTGCTTATTTTCAAAAAATGTTCGGAAAGTTCAGAAAACATTAAATTTTCAAAAACTGTTTAACATTTGAGAAATTGTTCGCATTTTTTAATTTGTTCACAAATTAAAAAAATGTTCAGGAATTTCCAAAAAATGTGCTGGTTTGAAAGTGTGTGCACAAGTTCAAAAACTTTTCGGCAATTTAAAAAATTGTTCTTATTTCTAAGTTTCTTCATGCTTTGAAAATTTGTTCACGGATTCAAAATGTGTACGGGAAATTTTAGAAAATGTTCGCATTTTACGAAAAAATTGTTCGTAATTTCAGAAAATGTTCATCTTTTCAAACTTAGTTCTTTTTTTTGAAACAAATGTTTGGAATTTCCAAAATATTTGGGTTTTTTTTGCAAAAAATGTATTAAAAATTCAAATTCTATTCCCATTTTCTTTTCTTCATAAAACTGTATGTGCTTTCCATAATATTTTCAAATAATTTAGAAATCTATACAGTACAACAAACAATGTGCTACAATGAATACGCCGTTATAATCACTTCTTAAAATGCTTGCGATGCCAAAAGTCAGTAGTAGCTGTTGGCTGTAGTGGCCAACATCACTCGCAAACATTCTGGCGGTCATGAGTTCGATTCCTTCCTCCAGTTCAATGGCGGTACTAGTCTGTACTAGTCTGTACTTTGCTCCTGTTCAATCTTTTGAGATTTTTGTCACGCTAGCTAACTTCGGTGCCCTAGAGTGGGCTGACCCAGTCGCGGCGCCCCCTGTGTCGGCGTGCTATTGGACGCATCAAGCGTCCAATAAGAGGTCATGTAGATTATTCCAGCTTATTCCAAAAGCTGGCAAAAGAATTGCTCGTAATCTTCTCACGCTACTTAGTAGTACTGAATAATATAAGGGAAACAGGAGCAAAGTAAAACTGAACAACAGAAAGTAAACATGGGCAACCAACAAATTAAGCTGCAATTTGGCCAACAACGGTCTCATACTCGGGCAAGGCATGCCGCCTTGCCTTCCGCCTACTAGTCTGTACAGTTGCATCTCTGAAGAAAAAACATAACAATGGCGGTACTACAAAATATGTAGGCATAGTTCAGATGAAAAGCTATGATAACAAAGAATCACGATGGTCCACTTCACGGATGTATGGAGAAAAAGGCAGTGTGAGTGTGGATACTAGCATGAAGAAGTGAGGCTTTTAATCCAAAAGATATAAACGAAAACATACACATATATGATAAACTCTACGTGCATGAGGCAGAGCTATCATATAATCATTGGAATTAGAAATACCAAATGATGTTATATTAATGATCTTGATAGATAGCAAAATGCTTGTGATGGTATGCAATGACACATGCAAATCGAGAAGGGTAGGGGCCTATGAAGATTAGTGGCACACAGTAGGGTGAGACTTGAAAAGAGGAGAGATCGCAGCATCCCATCTCTTTTAACATAATAAAATTTATACATGAATATCAAATGACAGGACAATGTGACATCTTCTTGTGGTATATACGCCTGTCAAGCTAACTAATACATCAACTACAACAATGGAGGGTAAAGCCACATGGGACGATGGTTACAACCCGTCACATAATATCCCGTCCTCTCCACCCCATCACCGACACTTGGATCTTCCCTACAGTACATGTGCTCGCTGTTGTCCATTGTAACAAAGTGCACTGCGTCATCGGGCAACTTGTTTGTTGGCCATAAATTTTCTATGGAGTAAAAGATATGATTTCTCTTCCAACCATGATGCATGTCTACCATCACGTGCACAGCCTTAGACGAATACGGCCTGAAGAACAAGGCGTGGTCACCAAAATTCAGTACTTCCTCCCACTTATACTTGTAAGCCATGTCGTTATCAGTGTCGACAAGTGTGAAGACCTTGTAGAAAGACCTTCGGTTGGGCAACCAGCAGTCATCTATCGCCATAGATGGCTTGCCGTGTAGCTCGATGAGATGGCCTGCCCATCTCTCGCGACCGTGGCGCCTTTCGACGGCCAGCGGGTGGCGAGATGCGATGACCGGGGTGCCGTCTACCTTCATGTTGATTTTAAACTTGATCAGCTCCTCATTAGGATGCATAAGACCATAGAGCTCGCCGTTGCAAAATGAGATGTCTATAATAGACTTGTCATGCATCTCTTCTACGGTCCATCCGCTCTCGTGGCCACCAACTTTGCACAGTGCAATGTAGGACCGCCGACGATTGATGGCGGCGAGGATGCAACTGCTGGAGGCGGGGTCTTCAGAGAAGATGACTTTCTCGAAGTCGACTGTCTGGATAGGATTAGACGAGCGTACCGGAGAGACCACCACCTCGGCACCAGAGAAGAGGTTTACGATCAGGAGCGCCGACCAGTCGGCCCAGTCGAGCGCAGCAACCCAGCCGCCATCGTGTGAGCCAACGAACAACTTGCCTTCCGCCTTGTCTGGAACGCGCATGACCCAGCAGTCGTCGGGGCCGCACAGGCGCTTCATCTTGCGTGTAGAAGGACAAGTTATGGGCTATGCATTCTCATGGACCGGCGTTGTGCATGTCTACTCCATGCCAATTCCTCGGGCCCCTGCCCCGGGCATTCTCGGCACCCGGTCACAGCCACACCAGGCGTACTACGCCGCGCCGCAGCTCTACGCGGTGCCCTACGGTCAGCAGCCGCCGCCAGGTGGGCCGCCGCTGCTGCCCCTGACGGCCGCGCCACCTCTCTCGCCGGCACCGTGGGACCCGGCTCTGTTGGCGGCTCTCCACAACACTCCTTCCCCGTCCAGCTACACCGGCGGCGGCGACTGGTACATGGATAGCGGCGCCACCGCTCACATGGCGGCGTACCCCGGTAACCTCCACACCGCTCATCCTGTCCACACCTCCAACCGCATCACCGTCGGTGACGGCTCTTCTCTTCCTATCACTCATATTGGTCATACATATTTTCCGTCTAACTCCACTCCCATATCCATGTCTAATATTCTAGTTTCTCCTGAACTCATTAAAAATCTTGTTTCTATTCGTTCTCTTACACGTGAAAATCCGGTTACCGTTGAATTTGACGAATGTGGTTTTTCTGTTAAGGACGCTCGCACGCGGATGGTGCTCCACCGATGTGACAGCCCCGACGAGCTCTACCCGGTTCACTCCGCCACCTCCACCACTTCCGCCGCCCCTGTCGCTTGGGTCATCCTAATCCTGCCACTCTTCGCCACATACTTCGGAGATTTTCTTTCACGTGTAATAAGAACGAGGATCACTCGTGTCATGCATGTCGCCTCGGCAAACATGCTCGTCTTCCGTTTAGGGCTTCTTCTTTTGTTGCATCGTACCTGTTTGAGTTAATTCATAGTGATGTTTGGACATCTCCTGTTGCCAGTAATACGGGCTATCTTTATTATCTTGTCATACTTAATGATTTTTTGCATTATGTGTGGACCTTCCCGTTGCTCCGCAAGTCGGATCTTATATCCACTCTCGCCGCGTTCTACTCCTATGTTCTCACGCAGTTTGGTCGTCCCATTCTCGCGTTGCAGACAGACAACGGGAAGGAGTTTGACAACCGCGCCGTTCGTAATCTTCTTACCACACATGGCACGATTTTTCGTCTCACTTGCCCGTACACCTCGCAACAGAACGGTCGCGCTGAGTGCATCCTTCGCACTCTCAATGACTGCGTTAGGACACTTCTCTTTCATGCCAATGTGCCTCCGCGCTTTTGGCCTGACGCTCTCGCCACCGCTTCTCTCCTCATCAACATCCGTCCATGTCGTACTCGCGGGAACTTTACACCTCATCATCTTCTCTTCGGTGCACCTCCCTCTTATGATGGGCTTCGCATCTTCGGCTGCCTTTGCTACCCTAGCATCGCCGCTACTGCGCCTCATAAGCTTGCACCCCGCTCCGTCACCTGCATCTTTCTCGGCTACCCACCTAACACTAAGGGCTACCGCTGCTATGATCCCGTCTCCCATCGTGTTTTCACCTCCCGACATGTTTACTTTGATGAAATGGTGTTTCCGTTTCAGCAGCAGGTACCTCTTGACGCCTCGTCACCGCCGGCCACCGGCGGCTATTCGACGACTTCGTCAGGTGGACGGTCTCGCTTGGCTCGTGGACCGCCTCCGGGCTTTGGCGGTCCTCGCGCCCTCATGCCGGCGCCCGCCCCCTCGGCCGACTCGGCCGACCCTGCCGGCGCAGCTGGCGCCCCTTCTTCACCCGCCGCCCCCGACTCGGGCGCCGCGGGGTCGGGCGCCGCTGGCACGGCTGCTTCTTCGCCGGCCCTGACGCCGGCCCCCTCGCCGGTTCCGACGCCGGCCACCACGCCGGCTTCCTCGCCGGCCCCGACGCCGGCCATCTCGCCGGCCGCCACGCCGGCCTCCTCGCCGGCCCCTACGCCGGCTGGCTCACCGGCCCCGACACCGGCCGCCTCGCCGGCTGTCTCGCCGGCCGCCTCGCCGGCTGCCTCGCCGGTGGCTCCGTCGGTGCCGCCTGGCCCAGTTACATGGGCTCGCACCGGCGTTCATCGCCCGAGCCTCCGGTACTCGAGTGACGAGTATGTCCTCGCCGCCTCCACCGCGGAGCCGTCGCCTCTTCCCGTGTCCGCTCGCGCCGCCCTACGTGATCCTCACTGGCTTGCGCCGATGCAGGAAGAGTTTGATGCGCTCCAACGGAACCACACCTGGACACTGGTTCCCCGGCCTCCTCGCGCCAACGTCATCACCGGCAAGTGGGTCTTTCGCCATAAGACCCACTCGGATGGTACTCTCGAGCGCTACAAGGCTCGTTGGGTGGTCCGTGGTTTCCGCCAGCGCGCTGGAGTGGACTTCACTGAGACGTTTGCCCTGGTTGTCAAACCGGGCACGATCCGCACCGTCCTCCAGCTCGTCGTGCCCCGCGGCTGGCCTGTTCATCAGATGGATGTCTCCAACGCCTTCCTCCATGGCCATCTTGAGGAGCAGGTGTATTGTGAGCAACCCACCGGTTTCGTCGACGCCTCACTTCCCGGTCATGTGTGTCTGCTGTCCCGCTCTCTTTACGGGCTCAAGCAGGCACCTCGCACCTGGTACCAGCGGATCGCCGGGTTTCTTCAGACACTGGGCTTCCGCGTTACTCGCTCGGACGCCTCACTGTTTGTCTATCGCCACGGTGATATGACTGCATATTTGCTTCTTTACGTCGACGCCATCATCCTGACGGCCTCCTCTGCAGCTGTTCTTCAGCAGATTACTCTCCGGCTGCGTGACGAGTTTGCTATTAAGTACCTGGGTGCTCTACATTATTTTCTTGGCATTGAGGTCGTTCGGCGCCCGGACGGTTTCTTTGTTCATCAGCAGAAGTATGCACATGAGCTTCTTGAGCGTGCCGACATGCTCAACTATCATCCTGTTACTACTCCTGTTGACACGAAGGCCAAGGTCTCTGCTCTTGAGGGCTCGCCTGAGTCGGATGCTCCTTTCTACCGGTCTATCGTCGGCGCTCTTCAGTACTTGACTCTCACTCGACCGGATCTTCAGTATGCTGTTCAGTGAAGGAAATATGCCCTAGAGGCAATAATAAAGTTATTATTTATTTCCTTATAATCATGATAAATGTTTATTATTCATGCTAGAATTGTATTAACCGGAAACATAATACATGTGTGAATACATAGACAAACAAAGTGTCACTAGTATGCCTCTACTTGACTAGCTCGTTAATCAAAGATGGCTATGTTTCCTAACCATGAACAAAGTGTTGTTATTCGATTAACGAGGTCACATCATTAGTTGAATGATCTGATTGACATGACCCATTCCATTAGCTTAGCACCCGATCGTTTAGTATGTTGCTGTTGCTTTCTTCATGACTTATACATGTTCCTGTAACTATGAGATTATGCAACTCCCGTTTACCAGAGGAACACTTTGGGTGCTACCAAACGTCACAACGTAACTAGGTGATTATAAAGGAGTACTACAGGTGTCTCCAAAGGTACATGTTGGGTTGGCGTATTTCGAGATTAGGTTTTGTCACTCCGATTGTCGGAGAGGTATCTCTGGGCCCTCTCGGTAATGCACATCACTTAAGCCTTGCAGGCATTGCGACTAATGAGTTAGTTGCGGGATGATGTATTACGGAACGAGTAAAGAGACTTGCCGGTAACGAGATTGAACTAGGTATTGGATACCGACGATCGAATCTCGGGCAAGTAACATACCGATGACAAAGGGAACAACGTATGTTGTTATGCGGTCTGACCGATAAAGATCTTCGTAGAATATGTAGGAGCCAATATGGGCATCCAGGTCCCGCTATTGGTTATTGACTAGAGACGTGTCTCGGTCATGTCTACATTGTTCTCGAACCCGTAGGGTCCGCACGCTTAAGGTTACGATGACAGTTATATTATGAGTTTATGCATTTTGATGTACCGAAGGTTTTTCGGAGTCCCGGATGTGATCACGGACATGACGAGGAGTCTCAAAATGGTCGAGACGTAAAGATTGATATATTGGAAGCCTATGTTTGGATATCGGAAGTGTTCCGGGTGAAATCGGGATTTTACCGGAGTACCGGGAAGGTTACCGGAACCCCCGGGAGCTAAATGGGCCATGATGGGCCTTAGTGGAAAAGAGAAGAGGCAGCCCTACATGGGCTGCGCGCCTCCCCCTTCCCCTAGTCCTATTAGGACTAGGAGAGGTGGCCGGCCCCCTCTCTCTCTTTTCCCCCTCCGCGAATCCTATTCCAACTAGGATTGGAGGGGGGGAATCCTACTCCCAGAGGAAGTAGGACTCTCCTGGCGCACCCCTTGTGGCCGGCCAGCCCTCCCCCCTTTGGTACTTTATATACTGAGGTAGAGGCACCCTAGAACACACAAGTTGATCCACGTGATCTATTCCTTAGCCGTGTGCGGTGCCCCCAGCCACCATATTCCTCGATAATACTGTAGCGGAGTTTAGGCGAAGCCCTGCTGCTGTAGTACATCAAGATCGTCACCACGCCGTCGTGCTGACGGAACTCTTCCCCGACACTTTGCTGGATCGGAGTCCGGGGATCGTCATCAGCTGAACGTGTGCTCGAACTCGGAGGTGCCGTAGTTTCGGTGCTTGATCGGTTGGATCGTGAAGACGTACGACTACTTCCTCTACGTCGTGTCAGCGCTTCCGCAGTCGGTCTGCGTTGGGTACGTAGATAACACTCTCCCCCTCGTTGCTATGCATCACATGATCTTGCGTGTGCGTAGGAAATTTTTTGAAATTACTACGAAAGCCAACAGTGGCATCCGAGCCTAGGTTATTTATGTTGATGTTATATGCACGAGTAGAACACAAGTGAGTTGTGGGCGATATAAGTCATACTGCCTACCAGCATGTCATACTTTGGTTCGGCGGCATTGTTGGACGAGACGACCCGGACCAACCTTACGCGTACGCTTACGCGAGACCGGTTCCCCCGACGTGCTTTGCACACAGGTGGCTTGCGGGCGACTGTCTCTCCAACTTTAGTTGAACCAAGTATGGCTACGCCCGGTCCTTGCGAAGGTTAAAACGGAGTCTATTTGACAAACTATCGTTGTGGTTTTGATGCGTAGGTGAGATTGGTTCTTGCTTAAGCCCGTAGCAGCCACGTAAAACTTGCAACAACAAAGTAGAGGACGTCTAACTTGTTTTTGCAGGGCATGTTGTGATGTGATATGGTCAAGGCATGATGCTGAATTTTATTGTATGAGATGATCATGTTTTGTAACCGAGTTGTCGGCAACTAGCAGGAGCCATATGGTTGTCGCTTTATTGTATGCAATGCAATCGCGATGTAATGCTTTACTTTATTACTAAACGGTAGTGATAGTCGTGGAAGCATAAGATTGGCGAGACGACAACGATGCTACGATGGAGATCAAGGTGTCGCGCCGGTGACGATGGTGATCATGACGGTGCTTCGGAGATGGAGATCACAAGCACAAGATGATGATGGCCATATCATATCACTTATATTGATTGCATGTGATGTTTATCTTTTTATGCATCTTATCTTGCTTTGATTGGCGGTAGCATTATAAGATGATCTCTCACTAAATTATCAAGAAGTGTTCTCCCTGAGTATGCACCGTTGCCAAAGTTCGTCGTGCCCAGACACCACGTGATGATCGGGTGTGATAAGCTCTACGTCCATCTACAACGGGTGCAAGCCAGTTTTGCACACGCAGAATACTCAGGTTAAACTTGACGAGCCTAGCATATGCAGATATGGCCTCGGAACACGGAGACCGAAAGGTCGAGCGTGAATCATATAGTAGATATGATCAACATAACGATGTTCACCATTGAAAACTACTCCATCTCACGTGATGATCGGTTATGGTTTAGTTGATTTGGATCACGTAATCACTTAGAAGATTAGAGGGATGTCTATCTAAGTGGGAGTTCTTAAGTAATTTGATTAATTGAACTTAAACTTATCATGAAACTTAGTACATGTTTAGTATCTTGCTTGTTTATGTTTGATTGTAGATAGATGGCTCGTGCTGTTGTTCCGTTGAATTTTAATGCGTTCCTTGAGAAAGCAAAGTTGAAAGATGATGGTAGCAATTACATGGACTGGGTCCGTAACTTGAGGATTATCCTCATTGCTGCACAAAAGAATTACGTCCTGGAAGCACCGCTGGGTGCCAGGCCTGCTGCGGGAGCAACGCCAGATGTTATGAACGTCTGGCAGAGCAAAGCTGATGACTACTCGATAGTTCAGTGTGCCATGCTTTACGGCTTAGAATCGGGACTTCAACGATGTTTTGAACGTCATGGAGCATATGAGATGTTCCAGGAGTTGAAGTAAATATTTCAAGCAAATGCCCGGATTGAGAGATATGAAGTCTCCAATAAGTTCTATAGCTGCAAGATGGAGGAGAACAGTTCTGTCAGTGAGCATATACTCAAAATGTCTGGGTATAATAATCACTTGATTCAATTGGGAGTTAATCTTCCAGATGATTGTGTCATTGACAGAATTCTTCAATCACTGCCACCAAGCTACAAGAGCTTCGTGATGAACTATAATATGCAAGGGATGAACAAGACTGTTCCCGAGCTCTTCGCGATGCTGAAAGCTGCGGAGGTAGAAATCAAGAAGGAGCATCAAGTGTTGATGGTTAACAAGACCACTAGTTTCAAGAAAAAGGGCAAAGGGAAGAAGAAGGGGAACTTCAAGAAGAACAGCAAGCAAGTTGTTGCTCAGGAGAAGAAACCCAAGTCTGGACCTAAGCCTGAAACTGAGTGCTTCTACTGCAAGCAGACTGGTCACTGGAAGCGGAACTGCCCCAAGTATTTGGCGGATAAGAAGGATGGCAAGGTGAACAAAGGTATATGTGATATACATGTTATTGATGTGTACCTTACTAGAGCTCGCAGTAGCACCTGGGTATTTGATACTGGTTCTATTGCTAATATTTGCAACTCGAAACAGGGACTACGGAATAAGCGGGCACTGGCAAAGGACGAGGTGACGATGCGCGTGGGAAACGGTTCCAAAGTCGATGTGATCACGGTCGGCACGCTACCTCTACATCTACCTTCGGGATTAATATTAGACCTAAATAATTGTTATTTGGTGCCAGCGTTGAGCATGAACATTATATCTGGATCTTGTTTAATGCGAGACGGTTATTCATTTAAATCAGAGAATAATGGTTGTTCTATTTATATGAGTAATATCTTTTATGGTCATGCACCCTCGAAGAGTGGTCTATTCTTATTGAATCTCGATAGTAGTAATACACATATTCATAATGTTGAAGCCAAAAGATGCAGAGTTGATAATGAAAGTGCAACTTATTTGTGGCACTGTCGTTTAGGTCATATCGGTGTAAAGCGCATGAAGAAACTCCATACTGATGGACTTTTGGGACCACTTGATTATGAATCACTTGGTACTTGCGAACCGTGCCTCATGGGCAAGATGACTAAAACACCGTTCTCCGGTACTATGGAGAGAGCAACAGATTTGTTGGAAATCATACATACCGATGTATGTGGTCCGATGAATATTGAGGCTCGTGGCGGATATCGTTATTTTCTCACCTTCACAGATGATTTAAGCAGATATGGGTATATCTACTTAATGAAACATAAGTCTGAAACATTTGAAAAGTTCAAAGAATTTCAGAGTGAAGTTGAAAATCATCGTAACAAGAAAATAAAGTTTCTACGATCTGATCGTGGAGGAGAATATTTGAGTTACGAGTTTGGTGTTCATTTGAAAAACTGTGGAATAGTTTCGCAACTCACGCCACCCGGAACACCACAGCGTAATGGTGTGTCCGAACGTCGTAATCGTACTTTACTAGATATGGTGCGATCTATGATGTCTCTTACAGATTTACCGCTATCGTTTTCGGGTTATGCTTTAGAGACGGCCGCATTCACGTTAAATAGGGCACCGTCAAAATCCGTTGAGACGACACCGTATGAACTATGGTTTGGCAAGAAACCAAAGTTGTCGTTTCTTAAAGTTTGGGGCTGCGATGCTTATGTGAAAAAGCTTCAACCTGATAAGCTCGAACCCAAATTGGAGAAATGTGTCTTCATAGGATACCCAAAGGAGACTGTTGGGTACACCTTCTATCACAGATCCGAAGGCAAGACATTCGTTGCTAAGAATGGATCCTTTCTAGAGAAGGAGTTTCTCTCAAAAGAAGTGAGTGGGAGGAAAGTAGAACTTGACGAGGTAACTGTACCTGCTCCCTTACTGGAAAGTAGTACATCACAGAAAAATGTTTCAGTGACACCTACACCAGTTAGTGAGGAAGCTAATGATAATGATCATGAAACTTCAGATCAAGATACTACTGAACCTCGTAGATCAACCAGAGTAAGATCCGCACTAGAGTGGTACGGTAATCCTATTCTGGAAGTCATGCTACTAGATCATGATGAACCTACGAACTATGAAGAAGCGATGGTGAGCCCAGATTCCGCAAAGTGGCTTGAAGCCATGAAATCTGAGATGGGATCCATGTATGAGAACAAAGTATGGACTTTGGTTGACTTGCCCGATGATCGGCAAGCAATTGAGAATAAATGGATCTTCAAGAAGAAGACTGACGCTGATGGTAATGTTACTGTCTACAAAGCTCGACTTGTCGCGAAAGGTTTTCGGCAAGTTCAAGGGATTGACTACGATGAGACCTTCTCACCCGTAGCGATGCTTAAGTCCGTCCGAATCATGTTGGCGATTGCCGCATTTTATGATTATGAAATTTGGCAGATGGATGTCAAAACTGCATTCCTGAATGGATTTCTGGAAGAAGAGTTGTATATGATGCAACCGGAAGGTTTTGTCGATCCAAAGGGAGCTAACAAAGTGTGCAAGCTCCAGCGATCCATTTATGGACTGGTGCAAGCCTCTCGGAGTTGGAATAAACGCTTTGATAGTGTGATCAAAGCATTTGGTTTTATACAGACTTTCGGAGAAGCCTGTATTTACAAGAAAGTGAGTGGGAACTCTGTAGCATTTCTGATATTATATGTGGATGACATATTACTAATTGGAAATGATACAGAATTTCTGGATAGCATAAAGGGATACTTGAAGAAGAGTTTTTCAATGAAAGACCTCGGTGAAGCTGCTTACATATTAGGCATTAAGATCTATAGAGATAGATCAAGACGCTTAATTGGACTTTCACAAAGCACATACCTTGACAAAGTTTTGAAGAAGTTCAAAATGGATCAAGCAAAGAAAGGGTTCTTGCCTGTGTTACAAGGTGTGAAGTTGAGTAAGACTCAATGCCCGACCACTGCAGAAGATAGAGAGAAAATGAAAGATGTTCCCTATGCTTCAGCCATAAGCTCTATCATGTATGCAATGCTGTGTACCAGACCTGATGTGTGCCTTGCTATAAGTTTAGCAGGGAGGTACCAAAGTAATACAGGAGTGGATCACTGGACAGCGGTCAAGAACATCCTGAAATACCTGAAAAGGACTAGGGATATGTTTCTCGTATATGGAGGTGACAAAGAGCTCACCGTAAAAGGTTACGTTGATGCAAGCTTTGACACTGATCCGGACGACTCTAAATCGCAAACCGGATACGTGTTTACATTAAACAGTGGAGCTGTCAGTTGGTGCAGTTCTAAACAAAGCGTCATAGCGGGATCTACATGTGAAGCGGAGTACATAGCTGCTTCGAAAGCAGCGAACGAAGGACTCTGGATGAAGGAGTTCATATCCGATCTAGGTGTCATACCTAGTGCATCGGGTCCAATGAAAATCTTTTGTGACAATACTGGTGCAATTGCCTTGGCAAAGGAATCCAGATTTCACAAAAGGACCAAGCACATCAAGAGACGCTTCAACTCCATCTGGGATCTAGTCCAGGTGGGAGACATAGAGATTTGCAAGATACATACGGATCTGAATGTTGCAGACCCGTTGACTAAGCCTCTTCCACGAGCAAAACATGATCAGCACCAAGGCTCCATGGGTGTTAGAATCATTACAGTGTAATCTAGATTATTGACTCTAGTGCAAGTGGGAGACTGAAGAAAATATGCCCTAGAGGCAATAATAAAGTTATTATTTATTTCCTTATAATCATGATAAATGTTTATTATTAATGCTAGAATTGTATTAACCGGAAACATAATACATGTGTGAATACATAGACAAACAAAGTGTCACTAGTATGCCTCTACTTGACTAGCTCGTTAATCAAAGATGGTTATGTTTTCTAACCATGAACAATGAGTTGTTATTTGATTAACGAGTTCACATCATTAGTTGAATGATCTGATTGACATGACCCATTCCATTAGCTTAGCACCCGATCGTTTAGTATGTTGCTATTGCTTTCTTCATAACTTATACATGTTCCTATAACTATGAGATTATGCAACTCCCGTTTACCGGAGGAACACTTTGGGTACTACCAAACGTCACAACGTAACTGGGTGATTATAAAGGAGTACTACAGGTGTCTCCAATGGTACATGTTGGGTTGGCGTATTTCGAGATTAGGTTTTGTCACTCCGATTGTCGGAGAGGTATCTCTGGGCCCTCTCGGTAATGCACATCACATAAGCCTTGCAAGTATTACAACTAATATGTTAGTTGTGAGATGATGTATTACGGAACGAGTAAAGAGACTTGCCAGTAACGAGATTGAACTAGGTATTGGATACCGACGATCGAATCTCGGGCAAGTAACATACCGATGACAAAGGGAACAACGTATGTTGTTATGCGGTCTGACCGATAAAGATCTTCGTAGAATATGTAGGAGCCAATATGGGCATCCAGGTCCCGCTATTGGTTATTGACCGGAGACGTGTCTCGGTCATGTCTACATTGTTCTCGAACCCGTAGGGTCCGCACGCTTAAGGTTACGATGGACAGTTATATTATGAGTTTATGCATTTTGATGTACCGAAGGTTGTTCGGAGTCCCGGATGTGATCACGGACATGACGAGGAGTCTCGAAATGGTCGAGACGTAAAGATTGATATATTGGAAGCCTATGTTTGGATATCGGAAGTGTTCCGGGTGAATCGGGATTTTACCGGAGTACCGGGAAGGTTACCGGAACCCCCCGGGAGCTAAATGGGCCATGATGGGCCTTAGTGGAAAAGAGAAGAGGCAGCCCTACATGGGCTGCGCGCCTCCCCCTTCCCCTAGTCCTATTAGGACTAGGAGAGGTGGCCGGCCCCCTCTCTCTCTTTTCCCCCTCCGCGAATCCTATTCCAACTAGGATTGGGGGGGATCCTACTCCCAGAGGAAGTAGGACTCTCCTGGCGCACCCCTTGTGGCCGGCCAGCCCTCCCCCCTTTGGTCCTTTATATACTGAGGTAGAGGCACCCTAGAACACACAAGTTGATCCACGTGATCTATTCCTTAGCCGTGTGCGGTGCCCCCAGCCATCATATTCCTCGATAATACTGTAGCGGAGTTTAGGCGAAGCCCTGCTGCTGTAGTACATCAAGATCGTCACCACGCCGTCGTGCTGACGGAACTCTTCCCCGACACTTTGCTGGATCGGAGTCCGGGGATCGTCATCGAGCTGAACGTGTGCTCGAACTCGGAGGTGCCGTAGTTTCGGTGCTTGATCGGTTGGATCGTGAAGACGTACGACTACTTCCTCTATGTCGTGTCAGCGCTTCCGCAGTCGGTCTGCGTTGGGTACGTAGATAACACTCTCCCCTTCGTTGCTATGCATCACATGATCTTGCGTGTGCGTAGGAAAATTTTTGAAATTACTACGAAACCCAACATTCAGCAGGTGTGTCTCCACATGCACGCCCCTCGTGACTCTCATTGGACTCTCGTGAAGCGGATCCTTCGCTACATATGCGGCATGATGACCCTCGGGCTGACACTCACGGCGCCTACTTCTATGGAGATGGTGGCCTATTCCGATGCAGACTGGGCTGGCTGCCCCGATACTCGTCGGTCCACCTCTAACTACTGCGTCTACCTCGGTCCTTCACTCGTCTCGTGGTCGTCCAAGCGGCAACCCACAGTTTCGCGCTCCAGCGCGGAGGTTGAGTACCGAGCTGTGGCCAACGCTGTTGCCGAGTGCACCTGGCTACGACAGTTACTTCAGGAGCTGCATCACGACGTTTCCCAGGCTACGGTTGTCTACTGTGACAACGTTTCTGCGGTGTACCTCTCCGCCAACCCCGTTCATCATCACCGGACTAAACACATCGAGCTGGACATTCACTTTGTGCGCGAGCAGGTGGCTCTTGGACGTATGCGGGTTCTCCATGTGCCGACTGCTCAGCAGTTCGCTGATGTGATGACGAAGGGACTGCCGACTTCTACTTTCGAGGAGTTCCGTTCCAGTCTTTGCGTCACTGGCGCCGCTTCAACTGCGCGGGGGGGGGGTGTTGAGTATATTGTGTACGTGACCAGGCACGTATATATAAGTACAGAGGTGGGCCACAACCTCAACTATACAAAGGAAACAAGAGGTGGGCCCTACACACAAATATACACGTACACAATATACTCAACACCCCCCCGTAGTCGAAGCGGGGTACCACGGGGCCGGCTGAGAAGCCTGCCCCTCGATGTGTTTAGTCCGGCGTACCACGGGGCCGACTGAGAAGCCTGCTGCGGTGGGCGGGGTGCTCCTCCCTAAGCGGCGGTGCCCCCTGCTTGCGGCCACTGCGACGGCCGCCGCGACGACCCCCCCATTGGCCGCCTGCTGGGCGGCGGGAAGGGGGCGGCCTGAGCGGGCGGGAAGCCTGGGGGGAGGCGGGCGCTGCCGATGGCGGCGTCGGGCGCGGCGGTGGCGGGGCGGAACCCCCGTGGGTGCCGGCGACGAGGGCGGTGTGGGTTGCGCGAGTCCGCGCCACCCGCATCCGGAGCTCCTCCAACTTGTGGTACGCGACCACCTTAGCAAAGGTGGGCTCCGGGATGAGGGTGAGGTTGGAGGCGGCGTTCCCGAAGTCCTCGTTGAGGTCGTCGGAGAGGGTGCTGATGAGGAGCTCATCGCCGATCTTTTCCCCGAGATCACGGAGCTCATCGGCGAGCTTCTTGAGGCGCATGCAAAAATCATCGATGGATGAGTCAAGTTGCTGGCACCCGTAAAACTCACCGTAGAGGAGGACCTTGCGCTGCAGCCGGTTGTCGGTGAAGAGGCCATTGAGCTTGGTCCAGACCGCATAGGCGTCGTCCTCGTCGTCCACCACGGTGTGGAAAAGGTCGCTGGAGATGGTGAGGTAGAACCAGCGGATGATGGTAGCGTCGAGGATCATCCACTCCTCGTCGTTGATCATGAGCGCCGAGTCCATGATGCCGTCCACGTGGCCGTGCAGGAGGTACTCACGGAACACAAGCGAAAAATAACGCTTCCAAGCGGAGTAGGACGCGGTGGTGTGATAAAGCTTGACCGGGACACGCTCATGGATGTTGAGGTCGCGGACGAGGGTGACATCGGGACCGGCGAACGGGTTGGAGACGGTGGAGGAGGAGGAGCTCATGGCTAGGGTTAGGGTTTGAGACGCGGCGCGGGTTGGGAGGAGGGGCGGCGCGGGTGGCAGGGAGTTGGGAGGAGTGGCGGCGCGGGTTTGGGAGGAGTGGCGGCGCGGGTGGCAGGGAGTTGGGCGACGCGGTGGGAGAGCGGAAGCGGGGCGTTCGGCGGCGGCGGCCTCGGGAAGAGGCGGCAGCGGCGGAAGGTGAGGTGGTGGGGAGAAGCGGCGGCGACCAGCGGCGGCGACGGCTACCGGGAGGCGAGAGGCGGCGGCGGCGACTGGTAGCGGCGGCGGCGGCGGCGCGTGGAGGCGCGACGCCGGAGGCGGCTTTTAGAGTTTAGGATCATGCTGCGATAGATACCATGTAAAAGGACAAGTTATGGGCTGTGCAATCTTGATGTATTGATCGGTGCACCAGGCACGTATATATAAGTATAGAGGTGGGTTACAACCTTTACCATACAAAGAAAATAGGAGGTGAGCCCTACATACAAATATACACGTACACAATATACTCAACATTGCGTAATCGGGCACACGGCATCAGGAGCAGCAGCGGGGTGGGCGGCGGCGCCGGGAGGCGCGACACAGCAGTGCGCCACGCCTTGCAGACGGCAGTAAGGCGCAGACGATCGCGTGGAGAGGCAAGCCTGAGGTGGACCATGCCAAGGAGGTCGTCCGCGAGGTCGGACCACTGCGGCGATTGGGCGCTTCCGTCGGTCGACATATCGTGTGTCTTCGTGATTACGAGTAGTGGTAGTAGAGGCGAGAATCCATAGTTTTGGCTGCCTGCTTATAGGGATTGATGAGTCGATTTCGTATAGCAATGTACTCTGCTACAGCGAGTCTCGTCTCCGATCGTGTCCGTGCCCGAGAAATATAGAGTATATCGTTCTTATCGGAATCGAAAGTAGAGTCCAAACACCTCAGGACTGTTGCATAGACAGAGACAGCAAAGCAGGGGAGGAAGCGAGAGAAGTTACACGGGGATCGGTGACTGCGGCCTCCTAACCGAAGCATGTCAGGAGAGCCAGCCGTCGCAACTCGCACGCACTTCGGAGACTTGCTGGAAGGAAGCCGGACGCGCCAGAGCTTCAGGGTGCGGGGAAGCGAGGGCTCTGTACGTTACGACTCAGCTTCGGCTTAAAGTTCAGCCAGTGCCGTCAGTATCAATGGACGCCCGGCCTCCTAACGCCGACTCCTGCACTCCAAACGAGAACGCAACACAACAGTGTCAACACTGTCCAAAACAGTGCCGCCTCGCAGGATTATCCACACAACGCAACACCGGAACGGATACAGAGGTCCGCTCAGTGCATTCCTCATCTTGTGAAGGAGCCAACCCAATTATACTTCATCAACTTAATAAGATTCTTGCAGTTTGAAACTGACAGGTCACGTGAGAGTTGGGCATTCTTTAGCCTGAATATTTTGTGGCATCCGTATGCTCGTGACTGGACAGTTCTTAAGCTAATGATTATCAGAGCAACTCCAGCCGATCCCCTAAAATCGATTAGTGGAGTGAAAATTTGATTTTACTCCTTTAACCGACACCTAGCCGATCTCCTAAACTGTGTAGCGGAGTATGAATTTTACTCCTCGCTGCTTTGGTGGAGTAAAAGTACTCCACCACTCGGGTTCGGAGTAAAAATTCCACACTGCACCGCATCCTCCTCTGCCTCTTCTCCTCCTCCCTCTCCCTCCCCCCAATCCCCTCGCAGGCGACTCCCCACCACCCCCACACCCCCACCGCTGCCGCCATGGCCGGTTCCCGTGGCCACCGCTCCCCGCCCTACATTCGCAGCACGGATCCGCGCCGCCACGAGCCCAGCGCAGTTGCATCCTCCACACGCCGCCGCCGCTTCTTCGGCTTCCCCGACCTCCCTGTGCCGCCGCCGCCACGGAGGCGGTACCTCGGTGTGCGGTAGTGGGCATGAAGTACGTGGGTCGCGGAGATTACCGACCGCGAGACCCACAAGAATATGTGGCTCGGATCTTTCTACACCGCCGAGGTTGCCGCCTGCTAGTACGACATACGGTTCGTTCGGCTACACATTGCCGCGGGCCACCGGAATTCGAGTGGAGCGAGATGCCGCTGCTCGATCCGTTTCAGCTAGGCATGGCGAACGCGCGGGTGGCGAGGGAACGATTCACGGCGGATGTCACCGACGAGACGTACATGGCGGACCTCCGCCACCAGTTCCCCGAGCTCGTGGAGGCGGAGCACCTCCTATACGAGGAGCGCGCAACCGGCGGAGGGGAGGTCATCGCCCTCAGGACAACGACGGCGACAACGAAGGCGACAACGATGACGACTTCGACGTTGAAGAATGGCGAAGGATCTACCCTGACTTCGGCGACTATGTCACAAGGCCTGACCCCACGGCCAGTGGGATGTCTAGGGCGGATAGGTTGGCCCTCACCAAGTCCGATAATGACTAAATTCAGGTTTACTTTAAGTTTTAGTTTATGTTTAAGTTCAAGTTTTAGTATCGGTTTAACTAGATTATAATTCGGCTGATGGTAATGTAAATTATGTGTCGAATTTTGGTTAAATTTTTTGTTTAAATCGGATCTATGTTCATCTTATCCAAATTTGCTTTTTTACTCCGCTAGATTTACAAGATCGGCTAGGTCCGGTCGAAAGTTAGTGGAGTAAAAAAATATTCCAGTAAGGTTACTCGATCGGATACTCCTATATTTCTTAGAGATCAACTAGAGTTCCTCATACATGAGTAGTACCACTTAGCAGTGTTCTAGTGAGTTCCAAGGAAACAAGGTCATGGACGGGAAGTGCATCGATAAACCAGGGTACATATTGTTGACACCAGATTTTGGCATGGTACAAAATGCCATTAAGATGGCCCAAATGAAAAGAGTTTCAACATGAAAAAGTTTCATATCACCAAATCGAGCAACTTTGATGTTGGGTAATCACCGTCCGACCTCATCTTAGGAGCCGAAATTGTGTTCAAAGTTCTAAAATTTTATGTTTAAATCACTATTTGCCTGATTACGTCCCCACGACCTCAAATGAAAAAAAATGATCTACATGAATTGTCTTTGTCACGTCGAAGCGGTTGATGCAAAAGTTAGAGACAACACTTTGCGGGCCGGTCCTGAGTAAAAAAGTGACGCGAGGGACCAGACACCCACCTAGGCGGTGTCTGATGGGTCGCACAAGCTATTTGGCCTTTGTCGATTTTGGAAGCTTTCCGGTTTTGAAGGGCCTACCGGTCAAGAGAAAAGCTTGCCGGTTTTGAAAGCTTGTTGGTTTTGAGTGCTTGCCGGTTTTGAAGGGCCTGCCGGCCAAGAGAAAAGTTTGTCGGTTTTGAAAGCTTGCTGGTTTGAGTGAAGGGCTTGCTGGTTTGAAAATCTTGCCAGTGTGAAAAGCTTGCCGACGTGAAAAGTATGTTGGTGGCATGAAAAGCATGCCGGCGTGGAAAGCTCGCCAGCGTGAAAAGCTTGCCGGAAACTGTCAGGGTCAATCCGACCAGAAGCTAAAGATAGGCTGAAAAGATTATCTAGATGGCCTCAGATGAAAAAGTGTTCTACACAGAATTGTGTGCATCATTGAAACGGTCAACTTTTTTTTAGAGTCATCATCATATGAGACAGTATACAGCCTGCAAGGTTGCTACAAAACTCGGACAGACAAGAAAACTGCATGACCAAGTCTGATTGGAAGTTAAAGATGGCCTCGTAGGGTATTAAAGATGGCCTCAAATCGAAAAACGTTCAACATGCAAGTTGTTTGTCTTGTCGAAATGGTTAAATATTCTTTTGGTCTCATCTTCGTCCATGGTCGTTTGTGGCCTGTGAAATTCAAAAACTGAACTGCTGTCTCAGACTTACTTAAATTCGAGTTCGCGTAATTTTGGAAAGATTTGGACGGAATTTGGAGTCATTTTCTTGCACGGCAAGTCCAGCTGCCTCATAAATAGATGAGAGGTGATGGCAGATTGAACAACACACAATCAAACAAATCAATCTACTACTTTTTCATCTATGTTTTATCTCTCCATCGTTTTTCTTTCTCGTTCTTCATTGTTCTTCGTGTTTGAGAGCTATGAATCCCGAGGCTCTAGGGGCGAGTGAATTGACCAAAGGCATCACATAGCTATTGCACTCCCTGATGGGGTCGTTCTCGAGTGTTTGGGGTTTCGGGTTTGCAAAAGTGTCTGTCGGTTGTCTTGATTATCGTGCTGTCGGTTGGACCTCCTTCGACGTGAGCTCAGGCGCATCACCCCTGGTGTCGAGGGTACACGGTGACATGTTCGTGTGTCAACACACTTTTCTGCGACTCCGATGGGGACATAAAGAACAATCATCATCATCATCCATCATGGTCGTTCTTCCCAAGCCATCTGAAGTGGATGCTGATAACATCATCAAGCCCAATTTTGAGGAATTATTGTCAGACCATCGCCAAGCTTATGAGTACAAGAAGGCGCGTGAAGAGAAGGAGATGCAAGAGTTCCTTGCTAAGTTCAAAAAGGATATCCAAGGCAACATCACTTCAATTGAAGAAATCAAGTTTCCTCCTCTTCACAACGAGCAGGTAGAGCCGACTATAAGCAAAATCTTCTCTCCTGAACAGTCGGCTGAAATTACTAGTTTACTACTCTTATTGCTCAGAATAATGATCTTATTTACCAAGCTATCATAGACAATAATAATGCTAAAAAATACTCCTGAATCATCTACTGTTAGTGGTGGTATGTGTAACACCCCTGTATTTATGAGCTACAGTAACCTCTAAAATTAAGATAACCATTTTGCTAAACAGTGCATGATCATCTTTGATTCTATCTCATTTCAAATTCCATCTAAATTCAAATTCAAATAACAAGTGAACTTGATAAGTTCTCAAAAATGAAAACTAAAAGGTTCATAATGTGGAAAATAATACATCGATAATTATGGTGGAAAAACAAACATTTAATAAAGTGTTTAAATGCCCTTAAATAATTAAAATAGGGGCTAAAACAATTATTTGAATATCTTTTTAAAATTATGAAAATATAAACTAATTTGTTTAAATACTAAACTTAATGTGGCAGTAGCCTAAATTATAATAATATTTGAGGTGCAAGTTTTATATTTTATAAAACTAAAATAAGTTGAAACTGAAAAGAAAACATGAACAAATAAAAGAAAAATACAAAATAAAAAAGGAAAAAGGGGGAAAGGGCTCCCTGCTCCCCCGGGCCTTAGCTACCCGAACCGGCCCAGCCCATCTCATCTGCTCCCCTCCCCATGTTCGTCCGACCGCACCGCTACAGGGGCGCGGTCCCCCCCGACCACCTTGCCGGCGCCGACAGGAAGGGGATAAGACAACCCTCCCCCTCGACCCCTCTGTCCCCTCGCCTCCTCTTAGCTCGATTAGCTCGATTAAGGGGGTGCCTCCCTTGGTCTCGCAATAGTAATCTTCCCATTAGCTCGATTAGGGGGGGGGTGCCTCCCTTGGTCTCTTCTCTAGAGATAAAAGCACCAGGTGACCCTAACAGCATGAGGACATCTAAGTTTGAGGAGTCACTTGGTGACATTGGCAAAATCAAGGCCCGACATTGTCTAACTTGGTGGTTATGTTCCCGAGCATTTTTAGTTGCACAACACCGCGTTCCTTGCTTGAAGGACCGTTCATGTTGGAGAGGCTGAATATAGGTTAGCAGACTTTTGGAAAATTTCCAAAGGATACAATCTCAAAGAAAAGTCATCGATGAGGGTGTGCAAGAGAATACATAGTCTTATTTGCCTACAAGAAGCAACTCATGAGGTATTATTCCTGATTGAGAGCCTTCCTGCATCCCCTCGTGCCACCTCCCCAGTGCGCCTCTAGGGGGTTAACCCTAGCGGCGCCGAAAGTCCCTACCGTTGTTGCCTCCCCTTTTGTTGATGTCGCCGGTGTAGGCCGTGCTAGCGACAGGCTTGACGACAAAGGTGCTTGGGAACTGAACGTGGAGGAAACCCCCTGTTTACGGCTGGGGCTGGGCAGTGGAGAGATCGCACATAGCGGCCAGGGTGGCGTCGTCATCATGTCGTGCGGCAGCGGCGCTCACCTCAATGGCCTTGGGAGCTCGCTTGCTTTTCTAGTGATGGTGGGCAGCGGTGTGTCGTGGATCTGGTCCGAGCACCCAGATCTTTTGTCAGTGTGGCTCATGGATGCCTGACGATGTGTAGAGAGGTCGGTAAGGGATATTGGTTCCCTGTCAGCATTCCCGTGGTTGCACGCGCTGTCACGGCGCGGCTTAGCGGGGATCCGGTTAACTGCTAGTTCGGTATGGCGCGATTTCTAGTGAAAACCATGCTGACTTTGGTCATGGCGGAGGATGGCGGTGGCTTGGGCATTGTCTGCTTGTCAAAGACATCGTCGGTTGCAATCGTTGACACCTTATTTCTTCTACTCCGGAGGAAACCCTAGATCTAGGCCTCCCAAATTGGACAGTTGCGGTGCCTTTGGGGTCATTCTCCCTTTTGGAGGCATCATTTTAGAGCAGGTGCTGGCTGGAGGGTGGTGCTTTCTAGTGTCATGGTGACATTAGTGACAGAAAGGCGAGACAAGGTGAATGCATTAATCCCTCCTGAAATTAGGACGACAGAAGATCACAGCAGCTAATTCTAGAGCATGCGCATGTGGTGCGTGCTAAGGTTCTGCTTGACCGCTTGGTGCTCTCGATTCGCCGTTGGGCGGCCTTCATGAGGCCACTGTATTAGATGGTATGTGCTTGTGCGAGGTGAGGGCACATAAACAAGTTTGTAGATGTAGCGATAGAGGTAGTCAGGAAGGTGGCTTTAGGTTGATCCATGTATTTGTTTTGACTTGTTCTGTTGAACAATATAATAAAATGGTTGTTTGCATTCTTAGATGTAGAGGCCGGTGGTTCAAACCTCCGATTTTAAGTAAAAAAAATAAGCCACTCATGCCGACGGTGATCCAATCAATTTGTGCCTTGTTAGAGGTAAGTGTTTGATTGCTTTTTCTCCAGAAGGTTAGACACGAGTGCACATCCGGTTGCTAGAGTGTTCTCGAGATTGCGAAGGTCGACTTGGTTAGGCATGAGGTTCTTGAAGGAAATATGCCCTAGAGGCAATAATAAAGTTACTATTTATTTCCTTATATCATGATAAATGTTAATTATTCATGCTAGAATTGTACTAACAGGAAACTTAGTACATGTGTGAATACATAGACAAACAGAGTGTCCCTAGTATGCCTCTACTTGACTAGCTCGTTAATCAAAGATGGTTAAGTTTCCTAGCCATAGACATGTGTTGTCATTTGATGAACGATATCACATCACTAGAGAATGTTGTGATGGACAAGACCCATCCGTTAGCTTAGCTCTATGATCGTTTAGTTTATTGCTATTGCTTTCTTCATGACTTATACATGTTCCTATGACTATGAGATTATGCAACTCCCGAATACCGGAGGAACACTTAGTGTGCTATCAAACGTCAAAACGTAACTGGGTGATTATAAAGATGCTCTACAGGTGTATCCGATGGTGTTTGTTGAGTTGGCATAGATCGAGATTAGGATTTGTCACACCGTGTTTCGGAGAGGTATCTCTGGGCCCTCTCGGTACTTCACATCACTATAAGCCATGCAAGCAATGTGACTAATGAGTTAGTTGCAACATGATGCATTACAGAACGAGTAAAGAGACTTGCCGATAACGAGATTGAACTAGGTATGAGGATACCGACGATCGAATCTCGGGCAAGTAACATACTGGTGACAAAGGGAACAATGTATGTTGTTATGCGGTTTGACCGATAAAGATCTTTGAAGAATATGTAGGAGCCAATATGATCATCTAGGTTCCGCTATTGGTTATTGACCAGAGATGTGTCTCGGTCATGTCTACATAGTTCTCGAACCAGTAGGGTCCGCACGCTTAACGTTCGATGACGATTTGTATTATGAGTTGTGTGATTTGATGACCAAAGTTTGTTTGGAGTCCCAGATGAGATCAGGGACATGACGTGGAGTCTCGAAATGGTCGAGAGGTAAAGATTCATATATTGGAAGGCTATATTCGGACATCGGAATGGTTCCGAGTGATTCGGGTATTTTTCGGAGTACCGGGGAGTTACGGGAATTCACCGGGAGAAGTAATGGGCCTTATTGGGCTTTAGTGGAGAGAGGGGAGAAGGGCCAAGAGGTGGCGTGCACCTCCCCCTTCCCAAAACAAATTGGACAAGGGGTGGGGGCGTGGCCCCCCTTTCCTTCTCCCTCCCCCTCTCTTTCCTTCTCTCCTACTCCGAATAGGAAGGGGAATCCTACTAGGACTTGGGAGTCCTAGTAGGACTCCCTATGCTTGGCGCGCCCCCTAGGCCGGCCGCCTCCTTCCTCCCTCCTTTATATACAGGGAGGGGAGCACCCCAAAGGAACCCCAAGATTGGTCTTAGCCGTGTGCGGTGCCCCCCTCCACAGTTACACACCTCGGTCATATCGTCGTAGTGCTTAGGCAAAGCCCTGCGCCGGTAACATCTGTTGGAAATATGCCCTAGAGGCAATAATAAAATGGTTATTATTGTACTTCCTTGTTCATGATAATTGTCTATTGTTCATGCTATAATTGCATTAACTGGAAACCGTAATACATGTGTGAATACATAGACCACAACATGTCCCTAGTAAGCCTCTAGTTGACTAGCTCGTTGATCAATAGATGGTTATGGTTTCCTGACCATGGACATTGGATGTCATTGATAACGGGATCACATCATTAGGAGAATGATGTGATGGACAAGACCCAATCCTAAGCATAGCACAAGATCGTGTAGTTCGTTTACTAGAGCTTTTCTAATGTCAAGTATCATTTCCTTAGACCATGAGATTGTGCAACTCCCGGATACCGTAGGAGTGCTTTGGGTGTATCAAACGTCACAACATAACTGGGTGGCTTTAAAGGTGCACTACAGGTATCTCTGAAAGTGTCTGTTGGGTTGGTACGAATCAAGACTGGGATTTGTCACTCCGTATGACGGAGAGGTATCTCTAGGCCCACTCGGTAATGCATCATCATAATGAGCTCAATGTGACTAAGCCGTTAGTCACGGGATCATGCGTTACGGAACGAGTAAAGTGACTTGCCGGTAACGAGATTGAACAAGGTATTGGGATACCGACGATCGAATCTCGGGCAAGTAACATACCGATTGACAAAGGGAATTGAATACGGGATTGATCGAATCCCCGACATCGTGGTTCATCCGATGAGATCATCGTGGAACATGTGGGAGCCAATATGGGTATCCAGATCCCGCTATTGGTTATTGGCCGGAGAGGTGTCTCGGTCATGTCTGCATGGTTCCCGAACCCGTAGGGTCTACACACTTAAGTTTCGGTGACGCTAGAGTTGTTATGGGAAATAGTATGTGGTTACCAAAGGTAGTTCGGAGTCCCGGATGAGATCCCGGACATCAAGAGGAGTTCCGGAATGGTCTGGCAGTGAAGATTGATATATTGGACGAAGGGTATTGGAGTCCGGAAGTGTTCTGGGGGTACCAGGCTATGACCAGCATGATCGAAAGGTGTTTTGGGAGCCCCGACAAGTGTTGGAGGGCCTCATGGGCCAAAGGGGAAGGGGCAAACCAGCCCACTAAGGGGTGGTGCGCCCCCCACACCCTTTCCCACGTTACTTGGGGAGGTGGGGCGCCTCCACCTGGCTTGGGAGGCAACCCTCCACCTGCTTGGCTTGGGGGGCAAGTCTCCCTAGGATTTTCCCTAGGGAGATCCAATCTGCCTGGCCGCCGCCCCCTAGGGGAAACCCTAGGGCGCCTCCCCCTCTCCCCTTGCCCCTATATATATAGTAGAGGGGTGGGAGGGCAGCCGCACCTCTTCCCTGGCGCAGCCCTCCCTCCTCCTACACCTCCTCCTCCTCTATAGTGCTTGGCGAAGCCCTGTTGGAGAACCACGAGCTCCATCGCCACCATGCCGTCGTGCTGTTAGAGTTCTCCCTCAACTTCTCCTCTCCCCTTGCTGGATCAAGAAGGAGGAGACGTCCCCGGGCTGTACGTGTGTTGAACGCGGAGGCGCCGTCCGTTCGGCGCTAGATCGGATCTTCCGCGATTTGAATCGCCGTGAGTACGACTCCATCAACCGCGTTCTTCTAACGCTTCCTCTTAGAGATCTTCAAGGGTATGAAGATGCACTCTCTCTCTCTCGTTGCTAGTATCTCCTAGATTGATCTTTGTGACACGTAGGAAAATTTTGAATTATTACTACATTCCCCAACAACATCATCATCACCGTCGCCACGCCATCGTGCTAACGGAACTCTTCCTTGGCCTCAACTGGATCAAGAGTACGAGGGACGTCTTCGAGTTGAACGTGTGCTGAACACGGAGGTGTCGTACGTTCAGTGATTGGATCGGTTGGATCGCGGAGACGTTCGACTACATCAACCGCGTTACTAAACGCTTCCGCTTTCGGTCTACGAGGGTACGTGGACACACTCTCCCCGCTCGTTGCTATGCCTCTCCTAGATACATCTTGCGTGGTCGTAGGATTTTTTTTGAAATTACTGCACTCCCCAATAGTGCTTTCAACAGTCATAGGCCTATGCGCCCTTGTATCCGACCAGGACCAAGTGCCTTGATAGCTAGTTGTTTGCTTTGTTTGTGGGTCCGATTTCCATCATTATTCGGACAAACTCACTTCTTTTTAATGCAATGCATACATTACAAACAATATACTTTGGTCTGTATATATCATCACAATTCTACCAAATAATCCCGGTTTTGAAATGTTAGACAACTTTTTTTTGAAGGAAAGCCTCATGGCACTTTATTTAGTGTTACATCGCTAAGTACATGAGATAGTAAAAACCTGGGAGCAACATCTGCCCAAACAAAACTTGACTTAACGTTATAACAGTACTAGCCAGAAAATGTGCCAATCCATTAGCTCCCCTTGGACAATGCTTGAAACAAATTACATGAATTTCATGAGCAATATGAAAACAGTCTGCAAGTATCGCTGCATTGGTACCCAAAATCTCAATTTTTTCTAGTGCATGCTTCAATCATCTCTAGACAATCTGATTCGACTATCACCTTGGTGCACCCAATCTCTGAAAGAAGCTTCAAACCTCGCAACAATGCCAAAGTTTTAGCAGTTTGGGCATTAAGGACATGGTCAATTAGCTTAGAAGTTCCTGCAGTAGCTTCCCCTCGAGAGTTTCTAGGCACTGTAGCAACTGAACCTGTTCCATCAGCGAAGAAACTTGCATCAGTATTCAGCTTATATGAACCTGGAGAAGGTTTGTGCTAGGTAAGTTCTTGGTCCTTTTGTATTAGCCGGGGGGCATGGTTAGCAGCAGTGGCATTTATATCAAAGGCTGAACTAGGCGCATGTTTAACTCTTTCTCCTTTTACTGCTTCTCTGCGCTCCCACCATATATACCATGCACCGACAACAATTGTTTCTTGCAGACCCAGGTGGCCTAGAATAGGGGATTTCCTTGATGGGCCATGAAGTATATCTACAGGCACCACTGACCCTGACCTATTGTGCCGTTACCTTTATGTGTCTGTTGCTCAAAATACATACTCCTGGAATAATTCTATGTAAGGCTCGCCAAGAGAAAATCTTAATTTTTCTTGGTATGTGCAGCTTCCACAATATCTCCCATACCGGATTTGTCATCGAAGATTCTGGGGAGTCCTTTCTGAATCGAGGTCTAAGCTGATGCTCCCACTCAATGTAATATGCTGACCTGACAGAAAAACTAAAGTATTTTGTTGCACTCTGATACGTCTCCGTCGTATCTATAATTTTTGATTGTTCCATGTCAATATTCTACAACTTCATATACTTTTTGGCAACTTGTTATACTATTTTTGGGACTAACATATTGATCCAGTGCGCAGTGCCAGTTCCTGTCTGTTGCATGTTTTTGGTTTCGCAGAATATCCATATCAAACAGAGTCCAAACGGGATAAAACGGACGGAGCTTATTTTTGGAATATTTCACTACTAAGAAAAACCTTATACACAGAAGCTTATCAGCAGTGCGGTTTAAAAATGAGCGCTACTGCTAATTAGTAGTAGCGAGGGGTATAAAAACCACACTACTACTAAGTTGATAGTAGCAGCGAGGGGTATAAACCCGCGCTGCTACTAAATGGTCTCCAACAATGCCTCCGGGATAGGCCATAGTAGTAGCGAGGGGTATAAAACCGGCGCTACTACTAAGTAAGTAGTAGTAGCGCGGGTGAGACCCCACGCTACTACTAAGCGTGTCCACCCCGGCCCGATCCCCACCCCCACCCCACCAACCGTCCCTGTCCACCCACTCCCGTCTGTCTCAAAAAAAACACGGAGCCCGATCTAGATCCCTGACCTCCTCTCCCAACCCACTCACTGCCGGCCTCCCTTCCACCTCCTCTCCTCCGTCCGTCCGCCCCCATGCCCCCCGCCGCGTGCGCCATGCCGGCGGCCGCGCGCCCGCCGCTCCCTGTCTCGCGCCGCTGCCCGCCCGCCGCCCTGAGCGTGTCATACGACCGCCGGAGGTCTCTCCGCCCTCGATCGTATGTCTTCCTAAGTATGCCCACGTGAAGGAGACGCCCCCGGGGAGTTCAGGGAGCCGGCGACACGAATGATGGGGTCGCCGGTGCCGCGCGGAGCGGCGCCCGACACCTAGTCGGACCCGCCATCCCGCCGCCCGCTACCCTCATCGTCGCTGTCGCTCCCCTCCTCGTCACTCTCGCTCGAGGGGGAGCCTTCACTATCGGAGGAGCTGTCCACGCAGCACTTCGCCCGGGTGCCGAAGCACCCGAAGGCCTTGACGGAGAGGAGATCGCCCTCCATCAACTTAAAATGGAGGGTAAATCCCTCTATCAAGCTGTGGATACGGGCGAACGTCTTCCACCCTCGGTCAAGATACATCACATTAGGGGCTGGGAATACAACGCGGACTCGCGTGCCGCTGATCCCACAGCCCCTCATGTGCAGTCTCAGTGTCTCGGGCGGGTCCAACTCCATCGCGCTCGCGAACGGGGCTGGAAGCCGGAGGCGACGACGAGGCGCCCGGCGCAGCCTGATGAAGAACTCGCAAGGATTGTCCCCTATGTGGATCGCCGCGGGGAGAGGAACCGCCGGCAGAGGCGAAGCTGGCGCCGCCCCGTCCGCCTCTTCCCCGAACGCCTCGACCTCGTCCACGACCTCGCCCCCTCCCTCTTCCCCTTATGGCTGGCTCCGCCACCACGGGTGCGGGAGAGGGAGAGGTGCGCTGCCTGGCGGCGACCCTTGCCGCCACCGATGAAGGCCCAGGGTTCCCTTTCTCCATGGCGGATGAGAGAAAGGGGAGCAGAAGCTGAAGAAAGGAGGAGATGGAAGAGTGCGGGCTTCCGTGCTCCCCTCCCGCTCTTTATAAAGGAGCGAGGTGGGGGCTCGGCCGCTCCGCTCAGCGAATCAAGGCACGGGAAGGGCAGGGAGTCGGGGCCGCCCCGCTGCCTCTGCCCGCGGCGGCCCAGTTTCCCACTTCCACCGTCCGCGACTCCAAGCGCATGGGAGCCGCGTAGCAGGGACGCGGAACCGAGACGACGGATGAGGCGGCCTCGAAAAACCGCGCGCCGGCTCCGTCCAGTAAATGCGCCACGCCCCCACGCCTACCTCCGTTTAAGGAGGAGGGCGTGAACCGTCCCCTTCATCATGGCCTGACGCATGCTCACGGGGCTTAGCCCCGCACACGCCGCCCACATCACCCACGATGCCGCGTTTGGCGCGTGCCGTTCTGGGCGTGCGCGGTGGAAGCGGAGAGATATGCGGCGTGACCTAAGCCGCGCGTGCCCTGCACTGTTTTGGGCCTAGCCCAACAGCGCTCGGCACCGTTTATGGCCCAGGCCCGGGGGCTCCTGTCGGTGTACTAGAGTAGGGGTACCCTAGTACCCCGAACTCGTGCACGGGCAGTCGCAGCATCCCCGCGGCAAGGCTTGCCGGGTGACCGCCAAGACCCTCCGCGGCTACTTTGAAGACCATTCAAGAACAAAGTGTCCAAGCTAAGAAGACAAGACCCCGGCAAGAGGAGCTTGCCGGGAAGGCTATCAAAAGCATCTCAAGGCCCCGGCGAGAGGAGCTTGCCGGGAAGGAAACAAGACCCCGGCAAGAGGAGCTTGTCGGGAAGGCCAACCCAGGCATACCAAGAAAACCTGCCGCGACGCGCCACGCGTCCCGGCATGGCCCGGTGAGCGACAAGCTCCCGGATGCGACAAGACGACGACCGCGGCGAGGAGTTCGCCGCGGGAACCGCCTCTCCGAGCCCGTGCTCTAGCACACCCGCCCACGTGTCGCTCTCCCGAGCACACGTGGCGGGAGGCCGTGCAGCTAGGGGTGCGTGGTGGCGAGCAGGCACTGACAAGATAACCATCATGGCAAACGGTGGCGTCCCTAGCGGTCCCTTTTGGTACTGTTTAGGCGACACAGACGGGCATTTAATGCCCTTGTCCCCTGCTGTCAGGGTTAGGTTCGATAACACTGTAGCAGGTAGCTGTGCCTACTACAGCACCTAGCTGCCCCTACTACAGCACCTTTCCATTTTTGCCCTTGACCTCCGTTGCTCTATGTCGGTAACCCCTTGAGCATATAAAAGGAGGCCCGAGTGCAACGGGGAGAGGATGGAGGCCATTCCAACACCCACGCTCGGTCTGGCTAGTCGCTGGTGTGTACTGTAGCACCCCGTGCTCCCGAGCTAGAAATCAATACCAAACCACAAAGCAGGAGTAGGGTTTTACGCATCCGTGCGGCCCGAACCTGGGTAAATCGCCCGCGTGCTCCGTCTCGATCTACCCTTTGCACGGCCAATCGCCCGCGTGCTTCGCCTCGATCTGCTCTTTGCGCGACCTCCGCCCCCGCCGAACCGAAAGGGACCCGGTCCGCCGGTCCCATAGGTGCCCGTGGATCTAGCAGCCCCGGCATGTATGCATAAAATGGAATTGGTAGATTTTATTTTTTTAATTATAAATTAGTTAGTAGTGGCGTGGGAAAAGACTGCGCGCTACTAGTACTTAGGATACTACTAGCGTTGGTAGTGTGGACACGCTGCTACTATTTTGTTAGTAGTGGCGCGGGTACTAAATAGCAGTAGCGTGGGTGGCACACGCTACTACTAACTTTGTTAGTAGTAGCGCGGGTTCAACCCACGCTATTACTAACTATTAGCTGTAGCGCCTTATTGGTAGCGCGGGTACCCGCGCTGCTGATAGGCCTAAAACCCGCGCTGCTGCTAGGATTTTCCCTAGTAGTGTTTGGAAAATCTGGGAGAAAGATCAATGCGAAACGGTGTCCGAGGTGGCCATGAGGCAGGGGCCCACGCCCGTTCCAGGAGGGCGCGCCCCCACCCTCGTGGGCCACGTGTAAGGCGGTTGATGCCCTTCTTCGGCCGCAAGAAAGCTAATTTTTGGAAAAAAATCACGGTGAAGGTTTCAGTCCAATTGGAGTTACGGATCTCTGTATATAAAAGAAACGATGAAAATGCAGCAGAATAGAACGCAGAACCAGAGAGAAACAGAGGGATAGATCCAATCTCGAAGGGGCTCTCGCCCCTCCCACGCCATGGGAGCCAAGGACCAGAGGGGAAACCCTTCTCCCATCTAGGGAGGAGGTCAAGGAAGAAGAAGAAGAAGGGGGGACCTCTCCCCCTTGCTTCCAATGGCGCCGGAGCGCTGCCGGGGCCATCATCATCACCGCAATCTTCACCAACAACTTCACCGCCATCATCACCAACTCTTCCCCCCTCTATGCAGCGGTGTAACCTCTCTCTTACCCGCTGTAATCTCTACTTAAACATGGTGCTCAACGCTATATATTATTTCCCAATGATGTATGGCTATCCTATGATGTTTGAGTAGATCTATTTTGTCCTAATGGCTATTTGATGATCAAGATTGGTTTGAGTTGCATGTTTTATTATTGGTGCTGTCCTATGGTGCTCTCCGTGTCGCGCAAGCGTGAGGGATTGCAATATATTCATGATTTGCTTATGGTGGGTGGCGTGAGTGACAGAAGCACAGACCCGAGTAAGTAGGTTGTTTGCGTATAGGATAAAGATGACTTGATACTTTAATGCTATGGTTGGGTTTTACCTTAATGAATCTTTAGTAGTTGCGGATGCTTGCTAGAGTTCCAATCGTAAGTGCATATGATCCAAGTAGAGAAAGTATGTTAGCTTATGCCTCTCCCTCAAATAAAATTGCAATAATGATTACCGGTCTAGTTATAGATTGCCTAGGGACAAATAACTTTCTTGTTGACAAAAGCTCTCTACTAAAGCTAATTTAGTTGTGTTTTTACATTAAACAACCCCTAGTCTTTATTTATGTGCTTTTTACTTTCTTGCAAGCTTACCCAAAAACACCTACAAAGTACTTCTAGTTTCATACTTGTTCTAGGTAAAGCGAACGTCAAGCGTGCGTAGAGTTATATCGGTGGTCGATAGAACTTGAGGGAATATTTGTTCTACCTTTAGCTCCTCGTTGGATTCGACACTCTTACTTATCGAAAACAATTGCGATCCCCTATACTTGTGGGTTAAACGTCTCCATCGTATCTACTTTTCCAAACACTTTTGCCCTTGTTTTGGACTCTAACTTGCATGATTTGAATGGAACTAACCCGGACTGATGCTGTTTTCAGCAGAATTGCCATGGTGTTATTTTTTTGCAGAAATAAAAGTTCTTGGAATGACCTGAAACTTCACGGAGAATATTTTTGGAATATATAAAATATTCGCGAAAGAAGCAAGAACAGGGGGGCCACACCCTATCCATGAGGGTGGGGGCGCGCCTACCCCCCTGGGCGCGCCCCCCTGCCTCGTGGGCCCCCTGGTGCTCCACCGACCTCAACTCCAACTCTATATATTCACGTTCGGGGAGAAAAAAATCAGAGAGAAGGATTAATCGTGTTTTACGATACGGAGCAACCGCCAAGCCCTAATCTCTCTCGGGAGGGCTGACCTGGAGTCCGTTCGGGGCTCCAGAGAGGGGAATTCGTCACCGTCATCATCATCAACCTTCCTCCATCACCAATTTCATGATGCTCACCGCCGTGCGTGAGTAATTCCATCATAGGCTTGCTGGACGGTGATGGGTTGGATGAGATTTACCATGTAATCGAGTTAGTTTTGTTAGGGTTTGATCCCTAGTATCCATTATGTTCTGAGATTGATGTTGCTATGACTTTGCTATGCTTAATGCTTGTCACTAGGGCCCGAGTGCCATGATTTCAGATCTGAACCTATTATGTTTTCATGAATATACATGAGTTCTTGATCCTATTCTACAAGTCAATAGTCACCTACTATGTGTTATGATCCGGTAACCCCGAAGTGACAATAATCGGGACCACTCCCGGTGATGACCGTAGTTTGAGGAGTTCATGTATTCACTAAGTGTTAATGCTTTGGTCCGGTACTCTATTAAAAGGAGGCCTTAATATCCCTTAGTTTCCAATAGGACCCCGCTGCCACGGGAGGGTAGGACAAAAGATGTCATGCAAGTTCTTTTCCATAAGCATGTATGACTATATTCGGAATACATGCCCACGTTACATTGATGAATTGGAGCAAGTTCTATGTCACCCTATGTTATAACTGTTGCATGAGGAATCGCATCCGACATAATTCTCCATCACCGATCTAATGCCTATGAGCTTTTCACATATTGATCTTTGCTTAGTTACTTTTCCGTTGCCACTGTTACAATTGCTACAAAACTGCCACTGTTACTTTTGCCACCGTTACCGTTACTTCCATACTACTTTGCTGCAGATATTAAGTTTTCCATGTGTGGTTGAATTGACAACTCAACTGCTAATAGTTGAGAATATTCTTTGGCTCCCCTTGTGTCGAATCAATAAATTTGGGTTGAATGCTCTACCCTCAAAAACTGTTGCGATCCCCTATACTTGTGGGTTATCAAGACTATTTTCTGGCGCCATTGCCGGGGAGCATAGCTCTATTCTTTGAGTCACTTGGGATTTATATCTGCTGATCACTATGAGGAACTTGAAAGACGAAAGAACTAAGATTTTTCCCTCAACTACAAGGGGAGGTAAGGAACAGCCATCTAGCTCTACACTTGATTCACCTTCTGCTTTGAGTAAGCTTGCGACACCTAAACCTGCTTCTGCTATTAATTTTGATATGTCGCATGTTATTGATGATGCTACTTCTGCTATGCATGATACTTATGATGAAACTACTTCTATGCTTGATACTACTGTGCCACTAGGTGAATTTATTGATGAACAACTTGCTAGGGCTAGAGAGAATGAAATTATTGAAACTGATAATATTGATGAAAGTGATGATGAAGATTCTCCCCCTAGATATGAATTGCCTGTTGTGCCTGAGGGTTATGTTATGGATGAAGAAACTGCTAGAGATTTTCTTGCTTGCAATGACAGATATGATCTTAAGAAATTATTAGCTAAGCTGAAAGAAAAATCTTTGAATGCTAGAATGAAATATGACCCTGCTTTTGCTACTTCACCTATTTGTATTTCCGATAAGGACTATGATTTCTCTGTCGATCCTGAGATAATTACTTTGATTGAATCTGATTCTTTTTATGGCTATGAATCTGAAACTGTTGTGGCACATCTTACAAAATTAAATGATATAGCCACCCTATTCACTAATGATGAGAAAACTCGTTACTACTATATTCTTAAATTATTTCCGTTCTCATTAAAGGGTGATGCTAAAACATGGTTTAATTCTCTTGATCCTGGTTGTGTGCGTAGTCCCCAGGATATGATTTATTACTTCTCTGCTAAATATTTCCCCGCTTATAAGAAACAAGCTGCTTTACGTGAAATATATAATTTTGTGCAAATTGAAGAAGAGAGTCTCCCACAAGCTTGGGGGAGGCTTCTCCAATTACTTAATGCTTTGCCTGATCATCCTCTCTAGAAAAATGAAATACTTGATATCTTTTATAATGGACTAACTGATGCTTCCAGAGACCACCTGGATAGCTGTGCTGGTTGTATTTTCAGGGAAAGAACGGTTGATCAAGATGAATTGCTATTGAATAATATGTTGAGTAATGAAAATAATTGGACACTTCCTGAACCAACTCCTAAGCCGACTCCAAAGAAAAGGGGTATTCTATTTCTCAGTCCTAAAGATATGCAAGAGGCAAAGAAATCTATGAAAGAAAAGGGTATTAAAGCTGAAGATGTTAAGAATTTACCACCTATTGAAGAAATACATGGTCTTGATAACCCGACACAGGTAGTAAAGGTAAATTCTCTCTATAGATTTGATGAAGGTGATATTCCTCGTTATAAGTCTGCTAGCCAATGCTTAAATGAGTTTGATAATTTTATTGTTAAACAAGAATACTTCAATGCTTATGTTGGTAGACAATTGAAACGAAATGCTTATATGATTGAACACTTGAGTGATTATATGTCTAGTGTTAAAGGTGAACTTAAACTTATTAGTAAACATGCTTCAATGGTTACCACTCAAGTAGAACAAGTGCTTAAGGCTCAAAATGATTTGCTCAATGAATTAAATAATAAGAAAAATGATAATGCTATTAGAGTTATGACTAGGGGGGTAAAATGACTCACGAACCTTTGTATCCTGAGGGCCACCCCAAGAGAATTGAGCAAGATTCTCAAAGAACTAATGTTGATGCACCTAGTCCTTCTAAGAAGAAGAAAAAGAAAAATGATAGGACTTTGCATGCTTCTAGTGAACCTGTTGTTGACACACCTGAGAATCCCAATGATATTTCTATTTCTGATGCTGAAACACAATATGGTGATGAACATGAACCTAATGATAATATTAATGATGATGTTCAAGTTGATGCTCAACCTAGCAATAACAACGATGTAGAGATTGAACCTGTTGTTGATCTTGATAACCTACAATCAAAGAATCAACGTTATGATAAGAGAGACTTTGTTGCTAGGAAGCACGGTAAAGAAAGAGAACCATGGGTTCAGAAACCCATGCCTTTTCCTCCTAAACCATCCAAGAAAAAGGATGCTGAGGATTTTGAGCGCTTTGCTGAAATGATTAGACCTATCTTTTTGCGTATGCGTTTGACTGATATGCTTAAAATGAATCCTTATGCTAAGTATATGAAAGATATTGTTACAAATAAGAGAAAGATACCGGAAGATGAAATTTCCACCATGCTTGCTAATTATACTTTTAAAAGTGGAATACCAAAGAAACTTGGAGATCCAGGAGTACCAACTATACCATGCTCCATTAAAAGAAACTATCTTAAAACTGCTTTATGTGATCTTGGAGCTGGTGTTAGTGTTATGCCTCTCTCTTTATATCGTAGACTTGATTTGAATAAGTTGACACCTACTGAAATATCTTTGCAAATGGACGATAAATCAACTGCTATACCTGTCGGTATTTGTGAGGATGTGCCTGTTGGGGTTGCAAACGTTACTATTTTAACGGACTTTGTTATTCTTGATATTCCCGAGGACGATAGTATGTCGATGCTACCTCTTGAGCACTGCGTTCGTTTTCCCTTGAAGAGGAAAGGGTGATGCAGTAAAGTAGCGTAAGTATTTCCCTCAGTTTTTGAGAACCAAGGTATCAATCCAGTAGGAGGCTACGCGCGAGTCCCTTGCACCTACACAAAACAAATAAATCCTCGCAACCAACGCGATAAGGGGTTGTCAATCCCTACACGGTCACTTACGAGAGTGAGATCTGATAGATATGATAAGATAATATTTTTGGTATTTTTATGATAAAGATGCAAAGTAAAATAAAAGTAACGGAAATAACTAAGTGTTGGAAGATTAATATGATGGAAAATAGACCCGGGGGCCATAGGTTTCACTAGTGGCTTCTCTCAAGAGCATAAGTATTTTACGATGGGTGAACAAATTACTGTTGAGCAATTGACAGAATTGAGCATAGTTATGAGAATATCTAGGTATGATCATGTATATAGGCATCACGTCCGAGACAAGTAGACCGACTCCTGCCTGCATCTACTACTATTACTCCACACATCGACCGCTATCCAGCATGCATCTAGAGTATTAAGTTCATAAGAATAGAGTAACGCCTTAAGCAAGATGACATGATGTAGAGGGATAAATTCATGCAATATGATAGAAACCCCATCTTGTTATCCTCGATGGCAACAATACAATACGTGCCTTGCTGCCCCTACTGTCACTGCGAAAGGACACCGCAAGATTGAACCCAAAGCTAAGCACTTCTCCCATTGCAAGAAAGATCAATCTAGTAGGCCAAACCAAACTGATAATTCAAAGAGACTTACAAAGATAACCAATCATACATAAAAGAATTCAGAAGATTCAAATATTGTTCATAGATAAACTTGATCATAAACCCACAATTCATCGGTCTCAACAAACTCACCGCAAAAGAAGATTACATCGAATAGATCTCCACGAGAGAGGGGGAGAACATTCTATTGAGATCCAAAAAGAGAGAAGAAGCCATCTACCTAATAACTATGGACCCGAAGGTCTGAGGTAAACTACTCACACATCATCGGAGAGGCTATGGTGATGATGTAGAAGCCCTCCGTGATGGATGCCCCCTCCGGCGGAGCTCCAGAACAGGCCCCAAGATGGGATCTCGTGGGTACAGAAGGTTGCGGCGGTGGAATTAGGTTTTTAGCTCCGTATCTGATCGTTTGGGGGTACGTAGGTATATATAGGAGGAAGGAGTACGTCGGTGGAGCAACTTGGGGCCCACGAGGGTGGAGGGCGCGCCTGGGGGGTAGGCGCGCCCCCTACCTCGTGGCTTCCTGGAAGCTTCCTTGATGTAGGGTCCAAGTCTCATGGATCATGTTCGTTCCGAAAATCATGTTCCCGAAGGTTTCATTCCGTTTAGACTCCGTTTGATATTCTTTTTCTGCGAAACTATGAAATAGGCAAAAAACTGCAATTCTGGGCTGGGCCTCCGGTTAATAGGTTAGTCCCAAAAATAATATAAAAGTGAATAATAAAGCCCAATAATGTCCAAAACAGAAGATAATATAGAATGGAGCAATCAAAAATTATAGATACGTTGGAGACGTATCAAGCATCCCCAAGCTTAATTCCTGCTCGTCCCCGAGTAGGTAAATGATAAAAATAGAATTTTTGATGTGGAATGCTACTTGGCATAATTTCAATGTAATTCTCCTTAATTGTGGTATGAATATTCAGATCCGAAAGATTCAAGATAAAAGTTCAATATTCACATAGAAATAATAATACTTCAAGCATACTAACTAAGCAATTATGTCCTCTCAAAATAACATGGCCAAAGAAAGTTCATCCCTACAAAATCATATAGTTTAGTCATGCTCCATTTTCATCACACAAGAATGCTCTCAGCATGCACAACCCCGATGACAAGCCAAGCAATTGTTTCGTACTTTAGTAATCTCAAACTTTATAAACCTTCATGCAATACATGAGCGTGAGCCATGGATATAACACTATGGGTGGAATAGAATATGATGATGGGGGTTATGTGGAGAAGATAAAAAAGGAGAAAGTCTCACATCAACGAGGCTAATCAATGAGCTATGGAGATGCCCATCAATTGATGTTAATGCAAGGAGTAGGGATTGCCATGCAATGGATGCACTAGAGCTATAAATGTATGAAAGCTCAACAAAAGAAACTAAGTGGGTGTGCATCCAACTTGCTTGCTCATGAAGACCTAGGGCACTTGATGAGTCTCATTGTTGGAATATACAAAGCCAAGTTCTATCATGAAAAATTCCCACTAGTATATGAAAGTGACAAAACGAGAGACTCTCTATCATGAAGATTATGGTGCTACTTTGAAGCACAAGTGTGGTAAAAGGGTAGTAGCATTGTCCCTTTTTATTTCTATTTTTTTGGCCTTCTTTTTTTATTTGGCCTTTCTCTTTTTTTCCGGACAATGCTCTATTAAATGATGATCATCACACTTCTATTTATTTACAACTCAATGATTACAACTCGATACTAGAACAAGGTATGACTATATGAATGCCTCCGGTGGTGTACCAAGATATGCAATGAACCAAAAGTGACATGTATGAAAGAATTATGAATGGTGGCTTTGCCACAAATACTATGTCAACTACATGATCATGCTAAGCAATATGACAATGATGAACGTGTCATGATAAACGGAACGGTGGAAAGTTGCATGGCAATATATCTCGGAATGGCTATGTGTCGGTGTACTAGAGCAGGGGTACCCTAGTACCCCGAACTTGTGCACGGGCAGTCGCAGCGTCCCGCGGCAAGGCTTGCCGGGTGACCGCCAAGGTCCTCCGTGGTTCCTTTGGAGCCATTCAAGAACAAAGTGTCCAAGCCAAGAAGACAAGACCCCGGCAAGGGGAGCTTGCTGGGAAGGCTAACAAAAGCATCCCAAGACCCCGGCAAGAGGAGCTTGCCGGGAAGGCCACCCAAGGCATTTCAAGGGACTTGCCGCGGCGCGCCACGCGCCCCGGCAAGGCCCGGTGAGCGACAAGCTCCCGGACGCGACAAGACAACGACAGCGGCAAGGCGCTTGCCGCGGCAAGACGCCACTGTGCCCGTGCTCCAGCACATCCACTAACGTGTCGTTCTGGGACCCCTCCAGGCGTACGTGGCGGAAGGCTGTGCAGCTTGTGGTGCGCGGTGGCAAGCGGCGCTGACAAGATCGCCATCGTGGCGAACGGTGGCGTCCCTGGCGGTCCCTTTTCGCACTGTTTAGGCGACACAAACGGGCATTTAAGGCCCTTGTCCCCTGCCGTCAGGGTTAGGTATGATACACTGTAGCGGGTAGCTGTGCCTACCACAGCACCTTTCCATTTTTGCCCTTTACCTCCGTTGCCACCTATCGGTAACCCCTTGAGCATATAAAAGGAGGCCCGTGTGCAACGTAGAGGGGGGTTCGAACACTCACGCTCGGTCTTGCTAGCTGCTAGTGTGTACTATAGCATTCAGTGCTCCCGAGCAAGAAACCAATACAAACCACAAAGCAGGAGTAGGGTTTTACGCATCCGTGCGGCCCGAACCTGGGTAAATCGCTCGCGTGCATCGCCTCGATCCGCTCTTTGCGCGACCTCCGCCCCCGCCGAACCGAAAGGGACCCGGTCCGCCGGTCCCATAGGTGTCCGTGGATCAGTACCCCGGCATCCTTGGCGCGCCAGGTAGGGGGGCGTCGAAGTTGTGTGAATCAGATCCGGCGTTCTCGCGAGCTAGATCTTCATCATCTTCATCAACATGCCGCCGAAGAAGAAGGTTTCGGAGGCAGCTGCTCCATCCGCGCCGAGCCAACCACCGCCGGAGCAAACGGTTGGTGGGGCAGACACCGGCGGAAGAACGGGCGCCGACGAGGGAGCTCACAGTGCTGCCAGGTCCAAGGACAGGGCTGCGCTGCCCATCGGCGGCGAAGCCGGCTCCCACAACGACCGGGCGCACTCCAAGACCTCGGCGTCCGTGCATGCACCGCGCCCGTCTCACGAGGCGCGGGACCGGCAGCATCATGGTACTCACGGTACCATGCGTTCGCTAGACCAAGATCGAGCTGGTGGATCTCGGAGCGCTCACGACCACCATGCACGTCAACCTGCTGGCGCGAGCGAGACACGGTCGCCTGGACGGGATACTGCTCCTTCTAACGTGGTTAGAAGTCCGAGCATATCCCGCTCCTCGCACCGGTCGCCGCCGCCACCCGCCACTGCAGCAGAAGCTCTGGCGCGAGCTCAGCTGCTCCTAGACTACCCTCCAACGGCGGACAAGATCGACGATTGGAGGGCCACCATCCAGAGTCTCATCGGCTTCGCCAACGGCGACACACCACGGCAGCCGAGCACGTCGCAGCCGCGGCAAGCCAACCAGGCACGAGCCGGAGACGACAAGACTGGTGGGGGTGCAACTACTGTGCACTCTCCGCCCCGAAGGCCAAGATCGCCGACTCGCCGGGTCCACCTCGACAGCGACTCCACCGCGTTGTCAGATCCGCGAGCTCGTCGCGATCAGCGCCAAGTTCTTCAAGAACGACAACAAGAAGACGCTCGTACTCGCATCGAGCGCCGAAGAGAAGCGCGACGTCAATCAGACCAGCGCGCTGGGCCCTCTGTTGACATGCATGCGCCAGGGGAACCAGGCGACTTGCCGTACGCGGTAGGTTGCCCTGCGTTCACTCGTGAGCTGCGGCGAGTCCAGTGGCCCAGCACGAAGAATTTCAAGCCAGATGTACCGGAGAAGTACGACGGCAAGACGCATCCGTCGGAGTTCCTCAGCATCTACACCATCGCGGTGCAGGCTGCCGGGGGGCGAGACGACAAGATCCTTGCCAATTACTTCCCGTTGGTGCTCAAGCCCAACGTCAGGTCCTGGCTCATGCACTTGTCGGACAACTCAATATCCTCCTGGGCAGACCTGTGCCATCAGTTTGTTGGCGCCTTTACAGGCGGCCACAAACCTCATGGCCAAGAGAGTGACCTTCATCTGCTCGCCCAGAAGGAAGGAGAGCCCCTGCGCAAGTACATTCAGAGGTTCAGCCGTGTACAGTACAACATCCCAGACGTCCACCCTGCCGCGGTCATCAGCGCCTTCCATCAGAACGTGCGTAACCGCAGGATGCGGGAGGAGATGGCGATGTGCAGGATCAGAGACGTCAGTGAGCTGTATGCCCTGGCCGACAACTGTGCACGTGCTAAGGAAGGGAGGAGACTCCCCGGAGAGAAGACTGGAGCAGAAGGATCTGACAGTGAGGATGCTGCCCCGGCAAAGAAAAACCGGCGGCGCAACAGGAAGAAGAAAGGCAAAGAGGTGCTAGTCGTTGAGCAGTCCGGCAACGAAGGTGGCGCCAAGAAGGCTACAGTTGGTAGCTCCGGTAAGGAAGTTGCCGCGTGCACCAACTGTCAGGCTGTGGCAGTCGCCGACAAGTAGGACGGCTCCGACAATCAATATTGCAAGATTCACCGCACCAAGGGCCATGACCTCCAAAGCTGCAAGAAGGTCGAGCAGCTTGTCCAGCAGAAAAAGGCTGAGTACGAGCGACGCGACAAGGAGAGGGCCCAAGGGGGTGCTGCAGAATTCGGCAAGAAGCGTGCCGGCCGGGGAGGACGCCGCGGCAAGGCCAAGCAGCGGCAAGGAGATAGACCTCCCCGCGGCCGCGACAACGATGAAGAAGACGACGACGACGAAGACATGGATGATGTTGAGACCAGTGAGCAGGAGTTTCAGAAAGCCACAGAGGTCTTGTGCGTTGACGGCGGTGCTTCCCTGCATACTTCACACCGCCAACTCAAGCAGTGGGTGCGGGAAGTCAATGCAGTGGAACCACCTGTCGAATTGCGCAAACTTCTGAAATGGTCCAGCACGCCTATCATCTTTGACATTGAGGACCACCCTGATCGCACAACTGCGGTCGGGTGTTTGTCGATGTTGGTTTCACCAACTATCCGCAACCTCAAGGTCACCAAGATGCTAGTTGACGGCGGGGCCGGCTTGAACCTGATCTCATCCGCTGTACTCCAAAAACTCCAAATCCCTGACAACGAGCTCGAGGAGACCGGCACATTCCAAGGGATCAATCCGGGAATGAGCAAGCCGAAGGGGAAAGTCACGCTGCCAGTGACATTTGGCAGCGAGCTCAACTTCAGGACTGAGAGGGTCACATTTGACGTTGCCGATATTCCGTTGCCTTACAATGGGATACTTGGCCGTCCAGCACTCGCCAAGTTCATGGCAGCCTCTCATTATGCATACAACATACTGAAGTTGCCAGGCCCGATAAGCGTCATCTCTGTCCCTGGCGACAAGAAAGATGCCCTTATCTGCGCCGACAAGATCTACCGGGAAGCAGCAGCCGCAACAGATCACAAGTCACTTGCCGCTGAAGCTCCCAGGGGGAAGAAGACCAAGCCCGGCAAGAGTTCTGATGCCCACTCTGGCAAGCGCACCTCTTCGCAGTGCTGCGCTGCCGTCGAGGACGCACCATCGAGCTCCACCGGCAAGTGTAAGAAGACGATGGCAGCTCCGCCAGAGACGAAAAAGGTGTCCGCCAAGGAGGACGGCACTGGTGGTACCCTCACCATCAGTGCCACTCTCGACCCTAAATAGGAAAGCGCGCTCGTTGCTTTCCTGCGGGCGAATGTCGACGTGTTTTCATGGCAACCGTCTGACATCCCCGGTGTTCCCAGGAAAGTAATTGAGCACCACCTTGCCGTTTGTCATCATGCGCGGCCCGTCAAGCAGAAGGTCAGGAAGCAGGCAGTGGAGCGCCAAGAATTCATTGCAGAAGAAATCAAGAAACTGGAAGCAGCAAGCCTTGTCAGAGGAGTGCTCCATCCCACGTGGTTGGCCAATCCTGTAGTCGTGCGCAAGGCAAACGGGAAATGGAGACTTTGTATCGATTTTACTGATGTTAACAAAGCTTGTCCCAAGGACCCATTTCCTTTGTCGCGCATTGACCAGATTGTTGACTCCACAGCCGGATGTGATTTGCTTTCATTTCTTGACGCATATTCAGGATACCATCAGATCTTCATGGCAGAAGAAGATGAGGAGAAGACCGCATTTATTACTCCATGTGGCACGTACTGTTTCGTACGAATGCCTTTCGGATTAAAAAATGCTGGTTCAACATTTGCTAGAATAGTCCATGTCGCTCTTGAGTCGCAAATACACAGAAATGTGGAAGCCTACATGGATGATATAGTAGTCAAGAGCAAGGACAGAGCAACCCTGATACAAGATTTAGACGAGACCTTTGCAAATCTGCGCAAGATCAGCCTCAAGCTCAACCCAGAGAAGTGTGTGTTTGGAGTTCCCTCCGGCAAGCTTCTCGGGTTCTTTGTGTCTCAGCGGGGAATTGAAGCCAATCCCGACAAGATCAAGGCCATCGAGCAGATTGAAGCACCAAGGCGCGTCAAGGATGTACAAAGGCTTGCCGGTTGTGTGGCTGCTCTCAGCAGGTTTATCTCTCGGTCTGCTGAGTGCGCCCTGCCATTTTTCAAATTATTGGAAAAGGCAGGTCCAATGAGATGGACTCCGGAACCGGAGGCTGCGCTGCAAGACTTGAAGAGGTACCTGTCCTCCCCCCCAATACTTGTCGCACCTAAGCCACAAGAGAAGTTGCCGCTCTATATAGCGGCAACCAATCAAGTGGTTAGTGCTGCGTTAGTAGCGGAGAGGGAGGCAGATGATGAGCCTGCAACCACGGCAAGCACATCCAGCGACAAGCAAGGGGCTTCCCCGGCAAGCTCTGGTCCCGACAAAGATGAATCTGCGCAGATGCGAGAGGAGATACAGAAGAAAATGGTGCAGCGCCCAGTTTACTTTGTCAGCTCCCTTCTGCAGGGGGCTAGGTCAAGGTACTCTGGCGTGCAGAAATTGCTTTTCGGCCTTCTCATGGCCTCGAGAAAGCTGCGCCATTACTTCCAAGCACATGAGATCACAGTTGTCACTCGCTTTCCGCTGAAGAGGATACTGCAGAATCCAAAAGCGACAGGCAGGATTGTTGAGTGGGCACTAGAACTGTCGAGCTTTGGCCTCAAGTTTGAAAGTACTTCAACTATCCAGAGCAGAGCATTGGCAGAATTCATAGCAGAATGGACGCCAACACCAGATGAAGAAATTCCAGAAACGAGCATCCCCGACAAGGAAGTAAACAAAGAGTGGCTGATGTACTTTGATGGTGCCTTTTCGCTGCAAGGCGCCGGCGCTGGCGTGCTGCTTGTCGCACCCACTGGAGAGCACCTCAAGTACGTAGTCCAGATGCACTTTCCCAAGGAGCAAGCAACAAACAATACTGCAGAGTATGAAGGCTTGCTTGCCGGTCTCAGGATCGCGGCAGACCTTGGGATCAAGAAGCTCATTATTAGGGGTGACTCACAGCTTGTCGTCCGCCAAGTAAACAAGAGCTACCAGAGTCCGTTGATGGAAGCTTACGTCGACGAAGTGAGAAAGCTAGAAGAACACTTTGACGGCCTACAAATGGAACACGTTCCAAGAGCTCAGAACGCCATTGCAGATGGCCTGTCAAAGTGCGCCGCACTTAAGTTACCTGTGGAACCAGGGATCTTTGTGCTCAAGCTAACTCAGCCATCCGTTACGCCATCAACTGGACAGAGCAAGCAGAGGAAGTTGATTTCTGGTGACTATTTGCCGGCAGAGCTTCCCGAAGCCGCCGCCAAGAAGGTCCCCAAGATCAACACCGAGAGCGCTGAGGAGCAGTCTGCTCCGGCAAGCCCTAGGGTTTGTTCCGTTGAGGCAGAAGCTCTCGGCAAGTTTTGCTCCGGCAAGCTTGCCGGGGAACGTCACGCTCCGGCAGAGCCGCAGGTTCTTGCCGTAGAAGCGGATGTTCCCGCAGCAGTCCCCAAGATCAACACCGAGAGCGCTGAGGAGCAGTCTGCTCCGGCAAGCCCTAGGGTTTGCTCCGTTGTAGCAGAAGCTCCCGACAAGTTTTGCTCCGGCAAGCTTGCCGGGGAACGTCAAGCTCCGGCAGAGACCCAGGTTCTCGCCATAGAAGCAGACGTTCCCACAGCCACAGATTCGCCTTTAGTCCTTGTTGTCGAGCCACAAGCTCCAGCATGGGCGCAGCAGATTGTCCATTTCCTTCAGACAGGAGAACTTCCCGAAGAGCAAGAAGAAGCGGAAAGAATAGCCCGGCAGTCAAGTATGTACCAGTTTGTCGACAAGACACTGTACAGAAGAAGACTCAACGGTGTGAAATTGAAGTGTATTCACCGGGAAGATGGACAAAAGCTGTTGGCAGAGATACATGGAGGCATATGTGGTCACCACATTGGCGCAAGAGCGCTTGTCGGCAAAGCATTCCGGCAAGGTTTCTTCTGGCCAACAGCCCTCCAGGATGCAACTGCACAAGTAACCAAGTGTGAAGCGTGCCAGTTTCATTCCAAGCAGATACACCAACCAGCTCAAGCTCTCCAGACGATCCCTTTATCCTGGCCATTTTCGGTCTGGGGGCTCGACATCCTCGGCCCCTTTCCCCGAGCTATCGGGGGCTTTGAGTACTTGTACGTTGCAATCGACAAGTTCACAAAGTGGCCGGAAGTGGAAACAGTGAGGAAGGTGACAGCACAGTCAGCAGTCAAGTTCTTCAGGTCGATTGTTTGCCGCTTCGGGATCCCTAACAGGATAATCACCGACAATGGTACACAATTTATGAGCCACACCTTCATGCAGTACGTCCAAGATCTTGGCGCCAAGGTCTGCTTCGCTTCTGTTGCTCACCCGAGAAGCAACGGTCAAGCGGAGAGGGCAAATGCTGAAGTGCTGCGCGGGCTCAAGACCAGAACTTTCGACAGGCTGCACAAGTGCGGAAGAAACTGGATCGAGGAGCTGCCGGTGGTTCTTTGGTCGATCAGGACGACGCCAAATCGAGCCACTGGCCAGACACCTTTCGCTCTAGTCTATGGAGCAGAGGCAGTTATCCCCACAGAACTCGTATACGGGTCACCTCGAGTGCTCGCTTATGATGAGCTTGAGCAAGAGCAGCTGCGACAAGATGACGCGCTGCTCCTTGAGGAAGATCGTCTTCAGGCTGTTGTGCGAGCTGCTCGCTACCAGCAAGCTTTGCGCCGCTACCATAGCCGCAAAGTTAATGCCAGAAGTCTCAAGGAAGGCGACCTTGTTCTTCGGCGTGTTCAGTCCGCCAAGAATTCCAACAAGTTGACGCCAAAGTGGGAAGGCCCTTACCGGGTGAAACGAGTCACTAGGCCTGGCGCTGTCCGCCTTGAGACTGAAGATGGCATTCCGGTGAGCAACTCCTGGAACATTGAATATCTTCGTAAGTTTTACCCGTAAGGCGCGGTTGTCGGAACCTGTTCCGACAACCACCTTTTGTACAAGTCTTGCCGCTGTTGCATGTAATCCTTCGTACAAAGCCGAGCGCAGACCCCGTGCGTAAATAAAGCTCATGTGCTCCGCACATTTTGTCGATTTTATGCTTTCTATTTTTTGGCATATATGATCTGACACTTTGTGCAGCACCTACTCCACGGTAAGCAGTAACGAGCCGTAAAGTTCCATATCTGTATTTGTCTCTTCTTTCTTTCGAAAGGAAGGTTCCCCTCGCCCACAAGTTTGCCGGGGGGAGAGGAGAAGACGATGGTATGGACCAGGTGTCGCTCAAGGAAGTTTTGCCTTGCCGGGAAGCAAACAACAGAAAAGCTAAGTTGCCAAAGTTTGAGCAATCAAATTTTTTAAAATTTTAAGTTATCTCCCTTGAACGACCACACTTTGTATGGAAAACCTGTGCGCGGAGGAACCAACTCGTAGCTAGTTGCGCCTTTACTTTGTTTCGAGTCCGCTCAACAACTCAAGCGAGCTGCTAGCACCCTTACTTTGCTTCGAGTCCGCTCAGCAACTTAAGTGAGCCGCCAGCGCCCTTACTTTGTTTCGAGTTCTCTCGGCAACTTAAGTGAGCTGCAACTAGTTGCGACAAGGTTTCTTGCCGGTAGCGACACCGCCAGCAGGCTGCTGACGTCCCGCACTCAGCGCTCGCGGCCCAGGTGCCTGCACCGGCAAGTTCCCTAAAAGCGTAGGGTAAAAAGACATACAAAGGGGGGAGTCAAGTAAAGGAAATAACGTTGCAATCATTGCCCAGAATAAAAGTTATATTACAAGGATAGCTTGTCGCGGCTCTAATAGTTTGTTTTCATAACATGCCAAACAGCGACAAGGAAAGAAGAAATGGGCGGCCTAATCTATGCGATCGCCTTCGACCCTCTTGATCCCGCTCACCTTGTCCACAATGGGTGCGACAAGGGCCTTGAGCTCCTCCAGATCGGCCTCCGGCGGCAAGGTCCTGAGGATGTTGGTGAGGCGGAGGCCCGGATTGCGGAAGGCCACCTTCATCAACACTTTCTCGAGGGCTCCTGCGCAGATCTTGCGCGATTCATCGGCCAGCTGCTTGGGGATCCTCTCCCGGAGTCGCTGGAGGGCTGTCGCCACGCCCTTGAAGAACAGGACGAGCTTGGCGCTGGGCTGGAGGTTGTCGTCGGAGGGATACCCAAGATCCACCATTCCCAGCTGCGCCAGCTCCTTGTCGATATCTGTGGCGGCGTTCACCAGACTCTCCGTCCAGTGCGTCACAGTCTCCCTGAAGGCATTCTGGGCGACGGCAGCGCTTTCCAACAGCGCCTTGTCGGCCTTGATCTCCTCCTTCAAGGCCGCCTCCCGCTTCTTGGCGCTGTCCAGAGTCTTGGTCAAAGTGGTTAGCTTCAACTCAAGATCCACGTTGGAGACCTTGGCGGCGCTGAGCTCTCTGCCCTTCTCGGCGAGATCGGCTTCTAGCTGCGCCACCTTCGTCTTCAACTCTTCCTTGGCGGCTTTGGCGGCGGCGGCGGCGTCCTCTGCTTGTTTGAGGGCTTCGCCGAGCTTTCCCTCGCGCGCGGCAAGCTCCTCCTCGTGGGAGTCGAGATTGACCTTCCGCTGCGCCAGCTCGCCCTCCTCTGCGGCTAGCTTCACAGCGGCAAGTCGCTGCCGCTCTTCGACTTCGGCCTTCTCAAGAAGGAAGGCCTTCTGCGCTTCGCCAAGCTGCTCCTGCTCCTCCGCCAGGGACCGGAGGGCTTCCCGGTGGAAACCCCCGAGCTCTTCCGCACGCTTTTCGATGTCAGCTCCCACCTTCGTGACAAGCGCCTCGCGGGACTCCAGCTTGGCTTGCCGCGCGCGGTAAAGCGACATCAGCTTCCGCAGCAGCCGCTCTTCTTCGAGCTCGTTGCTGCTGCTGCTTGGCGCGTCAACCAGCGTCAACCCCGCGGAGGCAAGCACTTCTCCGTCGAAGATCTCCCCCTCGACCAGCGCCCTGGAGCTTGACGCCCAGGGGAGGTTGATGAAGACGCCTTCGCTGGCCTTCAAGTAAACGCCCGGCTGGGGCTCCTCGGTGCTTGGCGCTGCGGCTTCGGCGGATGGGTCGGCGGTCGGTGTAGCGCCTGGCGCTCTTGCGGCCTCTGGGCCGTCAGTACGATCGCCAGATCCCTCGCCAGTCGCCGCGGCGCCAGCCTTGGCGGCCTCGGCGCCGGCGGGATCACCCGCGCCGGCTACGTCCTCGGCGACGACCTCGGTCTCCATCCGCTCCACAGCAGATGGGTCTGACAGCCGGCAAGGGGAGAAGAGTCAAGCAAATCCAGCAAAAAATCAAGAAGGTCAAAAGAAGAAGAACCCAAGAGAAGTTTTGAGGCAAGAGGAGTACCTGCACCAGGCTCTGCAGTTGTGGTCTCCGCCGTCGGGGGGCCGCTGGTGCTGTTCCTCGCCGAAGAGCCCTCCCTTGCCGGAGACTTCTCCCTTACCGGGAAGCCATTCCTTGCCGGAGAGTTCTCCCTTGTCGGGGGATTCTCCCTTGGCTCCTGGTGGGGCTGCTCGGCTCCTATACAAGTCAACAAGAAGATATCAGCAAAGACAAGTACCCATGTGCGCCTCGCAGCGGAAAGCAAATCAAACACTTACGCTGGGGGCTGCCCTGGAGAAAAGTCGCCGGGTCCGGCAAGGTTGTCTCGGGCGCGCCACCTGCTGTCGCAGTAGGCTCATCCTCGATGACGATCACCGGGACCTTGGCTCTCTTTGCCGCCCTCTGGGCCAGAGTCCTAAAGAGGAACAAGTTCAGAGAAAAGCAAGTGAGAAACAAGACAAACAGCAAGAACTGAAGAAATGCAAGTACAGCAAGAGAAGCTTACTCTTCTTCTTCTTCCTCATCAGAGCTTAACGCGGAGAAGTCGAAGCCCGGCGCGCGCCCGGCGTGAGAAGGCGGAGGAGAAGCTTCCCTTGGCCGCTTGGCGGGAGCAGTGGCGGCGGTCTGAGACGACCCCGCTCTGGCTGTCGGCGCGGCGTGAGTAGCGGTAGGGACTGAAGCGGTGGTCCGGCTAGACTCCGCTCCAGTTGCCGTCGTAGCATGAGGCGCCCCCGCGGCAACGGTGTTTGCCGTGGTCGAGCGTGTCACGCGGCGTGGCGACTGTTGACCCGCTTGCTGCTCCGCCACATCACCGACCTTGCGGAGACGCCTTCTTGGTGGGGATGGAGGCTCTGCTTGCGGCAAGCTGCTCGACGATGAGGAGGAAGAAGAGTTGATTTCCAACGAGCCGCTCGTGTCCTTGGTGGGCTCGCTCGGCTCGGCGTCGCGCCCGACAAGCTCCTTCTTGCCGGCAGGCTCCCCTCGCTCGGCACGGCTTGCCGCCTCCGCTGCATCTGCCTCCTCCATAGTGAATCCAAACTCGCCCGCGGCTGCCGCTGCCGCTGCCTCTTCCAGCCTGGTGGCAATGAACGCCATCTCTGCATCGGTGGTGTCGCGGGTGAGGCCGTCCTTCTCGTCAGCGCGGATCGGCACTTCCACCAAGTCGTCGAAGAACTGCTGCACGACCTCATCTGCAGGCTCCTGCCAAGTTGGCACAATCCCGTGCGAGTCGCACTCCGGCATCATTGCACAGATGCGGTCGAACGCGGAATTGTTGCACAAAGGCACGACGCCCCCCGGCAACCTGAACACCTCGGGATGTTGGGGGTCATACTTGAACAGTTCCTGCAGCATCGCGTTGAGCTCCAGGACTGTGAAGTTGTAGTTGAGGCCCGGCCGCAGCCTCATGATATCTGCCGCGTTCTTGAACTCCCAAGTAGGCCTCCCCTCCTGCAGGGGGGTGATGCGGCGGCGAAGGAAGTCTGCGCCAACAGCGCCAACAGTAAGCCCGGCAAGCCTCAGGCGCAGGATCCTGGTGACAGCAATCTTCAGCTTGTCGTCCTCCGGGGCCACGTCACTCCAATCGCTGCCGCGGGCTACTGGGGTTCGGCGCCGGACGGTGAATGGCTGCGGGCTCTCCTCGTCAATCCAGCACCAATCAGCTCTCCACTCCTCCCACTTGCCGCGGAATTCTCCCTCCAGATACGTTTCCTTCTTGCCGGACCTTGAGACCCAGGCGATTCCGCCAGATAGAGGCTCTCCTCTCTCCACTCGGGGTATGAAGAAGTGGCGGAAGAGGGCTACGTTGGGAAGGACTTCGACAAAGTTTTCGCAGAGGTGTGCGAAAACTGCCATTGTCAGGACGGCATTGGGGGTGAAGTCAAGGAGGTGGAATCCATAGGTGTTCATGATGTCGCAGAAGAAATCAGAGAAAGGCGGGCAGAGCCCGCAGTAGAAGAACAGAGCAAAGAAGGGGTATCCATTCGGAGCCTTCTTCCAAGCGGCGGCAGGGAGTACCTTTGTGCACGGATGCGCGCGCATCTCCGCCGACCAAAACAAGTAATAGTTCTCCCTCAGCTCCTTCGCGCCAAGCTTGGGGGGGAAGACGGACCGCTCCTTCCGCAGCGCCGCGAGCTGCTGCGCCTCGGTCGACTTCACGGCCTTCCCCATGTCGGCTTTTGGAGCCATGGCGGAAACAGTGGAGGAAGTCGATGGCGTTGGTCGTGCTGGTGGCGATGGGGGGCGGAGCGCTGCTCTCTCTCTCTCTCAGTTTTGGGAAGGCGAGGGAGCGGCGGAGATTTCTGAGATTGGAACGGCAACGGGCAAGTGGGCGAACTGCCCCTGTTTCCCCTGTTTATAAACGGGGGGGCGGACGTTCCGCATTTCTGAATAAAGAAACCCCCACGATCTCTCCCACGACGCCGCATTTGACACGTGCCGTTCGGGGAGGGCACGGTGGATACGGAGTGAGATACGGCGTAACCTAGGCCGCGCGTACCCGTGCCCTGCTTTGGGCCTGGCCCAACAGCGCTCGGCACCGTGTATGGTCCAGGCCTGGGGGCTCCTGTCGGTGTACTAGAGCAGGGGTACCCTAGTACCCCGAACTTGTGCACGGGCAGTCGCAGCGTCCCGCGGCAAGGCTTGCCGGGTGACCGCCAAGGTCCTCCGTGGTTCCTTTGGAGCCATTCAAGAACAAAGTGTCCAAGCCAAGAAGACAAGACCCCGGCAAGGGGAGCTTGCTGGGAAGGCTAACAAAAGCATCCCAAGACCCCGGCAAGAGGAGCTTGCCGGGAAGGCCACCCAAGGCATTTCAAGGAACTTGCCGCGGCGCGCCACGCGCCCCGGCAAGGCCCGGTGAGCGACAAGCTCCCGGACACGACAAGACAACGACAGCGGCAAGGCGCTTGCCGCGGCAAGACGCCACTGTGCCCGCGCTCCAGCACATCCACCAACGTGTCGTTCTGGGACCCCTCCAAGCGTACGTGGCGGAAGGCTGTGCAGCTTGTGGTGCGCGGTGGCAAGCGGCGCTGACAAGATCGCCATCATGGCGAACGGTGGCGTCCCTGGCGGTCCCTTTTCACACTGTTTAGGCGACACAGACGGGCATTTAAGGCCCTTGTCCCCTGCCGTCAGGGTTAGGTATGATACACTGTAGCGGGTAGTTGTGCCTACCATAGCACCTTTCCATTTTTGCCCTTTACCTCCGTTGCCACCTGTCGGTAACCCCTTGAGCATATAAAAGGAGGCCCGTGTGCAACGTAGAGGGGGGTTCAAACACTCACGCTCGGTCTTGCTAGCTGCTGGTGTGTACTGTAGCATTCAGCGCTCCCGAGCAAGAAACCAATACAAACCACAAAGCAGGAGTAGGGTTTTACGCATCCGTGCGGCCCGAACCTGGGTAAATCGCTCACGTGCATCGCCTTGATCCGCTCTTTGCGCGACCTCCGCCCCCGCCGAACCGAAAGGGACCCGGTCCGCCGGTCCCATAGGTGCCCGTGGATCAGTACCCCGGCACTATGGAAATGCCATAATAGGTAGGTATGGTGGCTGTTTTGAGGAAGATATAAGGAGGTTTATGTGTGAAAGAACGTATCATATCACGGGGTTTGGACGCACCGGCGAAGTTTGCACCAACTCTCAATGTGAGAAAGGGCTATGCACGGTACCGAAGAGGCTAGCAATGATGGAAAGGTGAGAGTACGTATAATCCATGGACTCAACATTAGTCAGAAAGAACTCACATACTTATTGCAAAAATCTACAAGTCATCAAAAACCAAGCACTACGCGCATGCTCCTAGGGGGATAGATTCATATGTTAATTTTATTTTCTTCCTAGGGAAGTGTTCCATGCCTTTCTTTAATGGAAATTGGAATCTAATATTCCCTTCCTTCATATCAATAATTGCACCAATCGTTCTAAGGAAAGGTCTACCAAGAATAATAGGGCATGAAGATCAAATAACTATCATCCAAGAAGATCCTATAGGTTTAACTTGGCACAAACACTAATTAAAACATAAAAACACATCTAACCAGAGGCTAGAACAAATATTTATGCCTAAACAGAAGCAAAAAGCAAAAAAAACTAAAAATAAAATTGGGTTGCATCCCAACAAGCGCTATCGTTTAACGCCCCTAGCTAGGAATAAAAGCAAGGATAGATCTAGGTATTGCCATCTTTGGTGGGCAATCCATAAGTGGCTCTCATGATAGATTCATATGTTAATTTTATTTTCTTCCTAGGGAAGTGTTCCATGCCTTTCTTTAATGGAAATTGGAATCTAATATTCCCTTCCTTCATATCAATAATTGCACCAATCGTTCTAAGGAAAGGTCTACCAAGAATAATAGGGCATGAAGATCAAATAACTATCATCCAAGAAGATCCTATAGGTTTAACTTGGCACAAACACTAATTAAAACATAAAAACACATCTAACCAGAGGCTAGAACAAATATTTATGCCTAAACAGAAGCAAAAAGCAAAAAAAACTAAAAATAAAATTGGGTTGCATCCCAACAAGCGCTATCGTTTAACGCCCCTAGCTAGGAATAAAAGCAAGGATAGATCTAGGTATTGCCATCTTTGGTGGGCAATCCATAAGTGGCTCTCATGATAGATTCATATGTTAATTTTATTTTCTTCCTAGGGAAGTGTTCCATGCCTTTCTTTAATGGAAATTGGAATCTAATATTCCCTTCCTTCATATCAATAATTGCACCAATCGTTCTAAGGAAAGGTCTACCAAGAATAATAGGGCATGAAGGATTGCAATCTATGTCAAGAACGATAAAATCTATGGGCACATAGTTCCTATTTGCAACAATAAGAACATCATTAATTCTTCCCATAGGATTCTTAATAGTGGAATCCGCAAGGTGCAAGTTTAAAGAGCAATCATCAAAATCACGGAAACCTAGCAAATCACACAAAGTTTTTGGAATCGTGGAAACACTAGCACCCAAATCACACAAAGCATAGCATTCATGATCCTTAATCTTAATTTTAATAGTAGGTTCCCACTCATCATAAAGTTTTCTAGGGATAGAAACTTCCAACTCAAGCTTTTCTTCATAAGATTGCATCTAGGCATCAACGATATGTTTGGTAAAAGCTTTATTTTGACTATAAGCATGAGGAGAATTTAGCACGGATTGCAACAAGGAAATACAATCTATCAAAGAGCAATTATCATAATTAAATTCCTTGAAATCCAAAATAGTGGGTTTATTAACATCTAATGTTTTGATTTCTTCAATCCCACTTTTATCAATTTTAGCATCAAGATCTGAAACTCCGAATTTTTTGAATGCCTTCTAGGTAAAGGTGGATCATATTCAGTCCCATCATTATCAAGATTCATATTGCAAAACAACGATTTAATAGGGGACACATCAATAACTTTTTATCTTCATCTTTATTTTCATAGAAATTTGAAGAACACGCTTTCATAAAGCAATCTTTCTTAGCACGCATCCTAGCGGTTATTTCTTTGCACTCATCAATGAAAATTCTCATGGCTTTGAGAGACTCATTGATATCATGCTTAGGAGGAATAGATCTCAGTTTCAAAGTATCAACATCAAGAGAAATTCTATCAACGTTCGTAGCCAATTCATCAACTTTAAGCAATTTCTCTTCAAGCAAAGCATTGAAATTCTTTTGCGAATTCATAAATTCTTTAACACTAGTCTCAAATTCAGAGGGCATCTTATTAAAATTTCCATAAGAATTGTTGTAGGAATTACCATAATTATTAGAGGAATTGCTAGGATAAGGCCTAGGATTAAAGTTTCCTCTATACGCGTTGTTACCAAAATTATTCCTACCAACAAAATTCACATCCATAGATTCATTATTATTCTCAATCAAAGTAGACAAAGGCATAAAATTAGGATCAGAAGAAACACTCTTACTAGCAAATAATTTCATAAGTTCATCCATCTTTCCACTCAAAACATTAATTTCTTCTATCGCATGCACTTTTTGACTAGTAGATCTTTCAGTGTGCCATTGAGAATAATTAACCATAATATTATCTAGGAGTTTAGTAGCTTCTCCTAAAGTTATTTCCATAAAAGTGCCTCCCGCGGCCGAATCTAAAAGATTTCTAGAAGCAAAATTCAATCCGGCATAATTTTTTTGTATAATCATCCACAAATTCAAACCATGAGTAGGGCATTTACGTATCATTAATTTCGTCCTGTCCCAAGCTTGTGCAACATGTTCATGAACAAGTTGCTTAAAATTCATAATATCGTTTCTAAGAGAGATGATTTTAGCGGGAGGAAAATACTTAGAGATAAAAGCATCTTTGCACTCATTCCAAGAATCAATACTATTTTTAGGCAAAGACGAAAACCAAGCTTTAGCACGATTTGTAAGCGAAAAAGGAAATAGCTTCAATTTAACAATATAATTGTCCACATATTTTTTCTTTTGCATATCACACAAATTAACGAAGCTATTTAGATGAGTAGCGGCATCTTCACTAGGAAGGCCGCGAATTGATCTTTCATGACAAGATTCAAAAAAGCAGCATTGATTTCACAAGATTCAGTATCGGTAAGAGGAGCAATCGGAGTGCTAAGGATATCATTATTGTTGGTATTGGTAAAGTCACATAATTTGGTATTATCTTGAGCCATCGTGACAACCAAGCAATCCAACACACGAGCAAACGAAAAGCAAGCGAAAAATAGGCGAACGAAAAAGAGAGGGCGAATAAAACGGCAAGGGTGAAGTGGGGGAGAGGAAAACGAGAGGCAAATGGAAAATAATGTAATGCGGGAGATAAGGGTTTTTGATGGGTACTTGGTATGTTGACTTATGCGTAGACCTCCCCGGCAACGGCGCCAGAAATCCTTCTTGCTACCTCTTGAGCACTGCGTTGGTTTTCCCTTGAAGAGGAAAGGGTGATGCAGCAAAGTAGCGTAAGTATTTCCCTCAGTTTTTGAGAACCAAGGTATCAATCCAGTAGGAGGCTACGCGCGAGTCCCTCGCACCTACACAAAACAAATAAATCCTCGCAACCAACGCGATAAGGGGTTGTCAATCCCTACACGGTCACTTACGAGAGTGAGATCTGATAGATATGATAAGATAATATTTTTGGTATTTTTATGATAAATATGCAAAGTAAAATAAAAGTAACGGAAATAACTAAGTGTTGGAAGATTAATATGATGGAAAATAGACCCGGGGGCCATAGGTTTCACTAGTGGCTTCTCTCAAGAGCATAATTATTTTACGGTGGGTGAAAAAATTACTGTTGAGCAATTGACAGAATTGAGCATAGTTATGAGAATATCCAGGTATGATCATGTATATAGGCACCACGTCCGAGACAAGTAGACCGACTCCTGCCTGCATCTACTACTATTACTCCACACATCGACCGCTATCCAGCATGCATCTAGAGTATTAAGTTCATAAGAACAGAGTAACGCCTTAAGCAAGATGACATGATGTAGAGGGATAAATTCATGCAATATGATAAAAACCCCATCTTGTTATCCTCGATGGCAACAATACAATACGTGCCTTGCTACCCCTACTGTCACTGGGAAAGGACACCGCAAGATTGAACCCAAAGCTAAGCACTTCTCCCATTGCAAGAAAGATCAATCTAGTAGGCCAAACCAAACTGATAATTCGAAGAGACTTGCAAAGATAACCAATCATACATAAAAGAATTCAGAAGATTCAAATATTGTTCATAGATAAACTTGATCATAAACCCACAATTCATCGGTCTCAACAAACACACCGCAAAAGAAGATTAAATCGAATAGATCTCCACGAGAGAGGGGGGGAACATTGTATTGAGATCCAAAAAGAGAGAAGAAGCCATCTAGCTAATAACTATGGCCCCAAAGGTCTGAGGTAAACTACTCACACATCATCGGAGAGGCTATGGTGTTGATGTAGAAGCCCTCCGTGATCGATGCCCCCTCCGGCGGATCTCCGGAACAGGCCCCAAGATGGGATCTCGTGGGTACAGAAGGTTGCGGCGGTGGAATTAGGTTTTTAGCTCCGTATTTGATCGTTTGGGGGTAAGTAGGTATATATAGGAGGAAGGAGTACGTCTATGGAGCAACGTGGGGCCCACGAGGGTGGAGGACGCGCCCCCTACCTCATTCCGAAAATCACGTTCGTTCCGAAAATCACGTTCCCGAAGGTTTCATTCCGTTTGGACTCCGTTTGATATTCTTTTTCTGCGAAACTCTGAAATAGGCAAAAAACAGCAATTCTGTGCTGGGCCTCCGGTTAATAGGTTAGTCCCAAAATTAATATACAAGTGAATAATAAAGCCCAATAATGTCCAAAACAGAATATAATATAGCATGGAGCAATAAAAAATTATAGATACGTTGGAGATGTATCAGTCGATTATCCTTGGTAGACCATTTTTTAATACTGCAGGGGCTGTTATTGATTGCAACAAAGGCAATGTCACTTTTCATGTTAATGGTAATGAGCATACGGTACACTTTCCGAGGAAACAACCTCAAGTCCACAGTATCAATTCTATTGGAAAAATTCCAACGATTACTATTGGAGGTTTTGAATTTCCTCTTCCTACTGTCAAAAAGAAATATGATATTCTTATTGTCGGGGACGTGCATATCCCCATTGAGGTAACCTAGTGCTCGAAAATTCTCTAGTTTCATGCAATTTGGAATGAGTTTGTTAACAAGACTTGATCAACCTTGTTAGTGGATTCCTTTTGATGAGCATGAGATGGATGAAGTTAGAAAGCACAACCTTCTATACCCTCGTTTTACTTTCTGTTAATTAGATTAAATAAAGCAAAAATAGTATTTTCTGTCTGTTTTTTGAATTATCCTTGCAATAAAAAAATACCCCGAAAATAAAAGTTCTCCAAATGCCCCAAAAATGAAATATGATTTTTTTTCTAGAATATTTAAGAATTATTGGCACTGAGAACACACCAGAGGGGGCAACCACCTGGCCACGAGGGTGCAGGGCGCGCCCCCTGCCTCGTGGGCCCCTCGTGGCCCCCTCCACTTATTCTAGCACCCACACACTCCTTCTTCCTCCAGAAAAAATCACCACATAGCTCAAACCCGTGTTCTAGCTCGTTTTGCTGCGATTTTTGATCTCCTTGCTCAAAGCTCCACTCACAAAACTGCTTTGGGGGATTGTTCTTCGGTATGTGAGTCCTCCAATGGTCCAATTAGTTTTTGTTCTAGTGCTTTATTTATTGCAAATTTTTGCTGCTTAGGTGACCCTGTTCTTGAGCTTGCATGTCAAATTTATTTGGTCCCAAATAGTTCTAATGCATGATATAGTCTCTAGGCACTTGTGGAAGTAGTTGCTATCAATATTGTTGAGTTTGGTTCACATTTATTTTGAGTTACTAAAAAATTTCAGAAATTTTTCAGAGTAACAAATATGTTTAGGAAAATGTACCAAGGTGGTTCTTCAAGGAAGCAAGGACCCAGGCCCGCAATACGTGAGCCGGACTATGAACTACCAAGAGAAGCTCAAGTGCGGCCTTGTGAATGGCTGTCAGAAAATTTCATGGTCCAAGCAGGAATTAAGGAGGAATTTTACGCATATGTGCGTAATGCTGAACTCGAGGGCTTCATGTTAGATAAGTGCCCCAATATTACCACCTAACTGATTCCTCTGTGAGAAGATTTAAATTTACATCCTCGCGCAATTCTCACATTGTCCTATTTGATCTCTATGATAAATCTTATACCATGAACTTAGAAGATTTTAATACTGCTTGTAAACTCCCGCAATGGGGTAGTGCTAGTGAACCTCACAAATCTGAGTTTAAAGATTTTCTTGCTAGTATCACTATGGGTGAATCTAGAGAAATAACACAAGCTACCATAGGGAGCATTCATTTTCCTGCTATACATTATTTTGCTCTCTTTATAGGTAGATGCATTAACGGCAAGGACGAGGCATGTCACATGTGTGTTCCCGATCTTAGTGTTCTCAAGAGTAGTGTATTAGGAGATAAACAATACAACTTGGGGGCTATTGTTGCATGAAGGTTGCATCATAACAGTATTAGTGGAGATTTGTTTGGTGGAATTTATGCAACCCGTGTAGCTAATTATCTTGAGATACCCATACATGAAAATGATATGGAATTGCCTCTTGCTTATTTAGATTATAATGCTATGGTTTGTCATCAGTTTGTTGAGAGGAATGAACAGTTTCTCCAATACCGACTAATCTTTGACAGACGCTGCACTATCCATGTTGCTCTCCCTGCTCCTGCTTTTTTTGACTTTCAGGCAAAAAGGAAATATGTTATAACCAGGGAGGAGGCGAACGAGTACGAGAGGAGGACGGAGGCATCTCGCCTCCAAGCTGCAGCTCTTGAGGCAGTAGCTGTTGCATCTCAGTACGACCCCAGTTACAACTTTGGATATCCGCCAGGCCATCCATGGGCATAGACCAACTTAGACCAAAAGCCTAAGCTTGGGGGAGTACGTATTTCTCACCGACATTACATTCATGTTCACACACTCATTCTAGTTGTGGGTGCTCATACTTTTTCACTGTACTATCCATGCTAGTTTATTTTCTTTTCTAAGCTTCTTCATGTGTGTTTGAAAAACCTTAAGAAAAACAAAAAAAATCAGTTGTAGCTTTTTAGCTAGTTTACTTTCAATGCCTGTAGTAGTAATAAATAAAAGAAAACCCAAAAAGATTTCTCATTCTTATTTTGCTTGTTGGGAGCTTTCCCGTGTAAATAGTTTTATTTCTTTTCTTTTCTTTGGGGGTCGAGAGGAGAAGACCATGATGAAAACGTTGAGTAGCTCTTATATGCATTATTGTTGATTTAACAAAGAGCCCATATTACCTTGTCTTCTCCTGTGTATTAAAATGCCTGCAGATTCCAACTTAGTCCAATTGCACGTGCACTATTATTATTATCCACATCGTTCGATCGTGCAAGTTAAAGGCAATAATGACGATATATGATGGACTGACTGAGATGAGAGAAGCTGGTATGAACTCGACCTCTCTTGTTTTTGTAAATATGATTAGTTCATCGTTCCTAATTCATCCTATTATGCATGAAACATGTTTGCAATGACAATTAGAGATTATAGTTGCTTATGCCATGCTTAATTAGCTAGGAGTTTATAATGGTTTACCTTGCGTGCCAACATGCTATTAAAATGGTTATGTTGTGGTATGATAGGGTGGTATCCTCCTTTGAATGATTCAAGAGGCTTGACTTGGCACATGTTCACGCATCTAGTTGAAACAAAATCAACATAGCCTCCATGATATCTATGTTCATGGTGGATTACATCCTACTCATGCTTGCACTCAATGTTGATTAATTTTAGTGCATGTTCATGACTGTTGTCGCTCCCTAGTTGGTCGCTTTCCAGTCTTTTTCTAGCCTTCACTTGTACTAAGCGGGAATACTGCTTGTGCATCCACTTCCATAAACCCCAAAGTTATTCCATATGAGTCCATCATACCTTCCTATATGCGGTATCTACCTGCCGTTCCAAGTAAATTTGTATGTGCCAAACTCTAAACCTTTAAATGAAGTTCTGTTTTGTATGCTCGAATAGCTCATGTATCAACTAGGGATGTCTGTATCTTCCATGCTAGGCGGGTTATTCTCAAGAGGAGTGGACTCCGCTCCTCACTCACGAGAAAATGGCTGGTCACCGGGATGCCCAGTCCCATGCTCAAATCAAAATAATTGCAAACAAAACTCCCCCAGGACTGTTGTTAGTTGGAGGCACCCGTTGTTTCGGGCAAGCCATGGATTGATGCTTGTTGGTGGTGGGGGGTATAAACATTACCATTCTGCTTGGGAACCGCCTAAAATGTGTGTAGCATGGAAGATATCGAGATCTCTCGGTTGTTATGTTGACAATGAAAGTATGCCGCTCAAAATATTATTTATCTCTATTTCAAAAATCGAGCTCTGGCACCTCTACAAATCCCTGCTTCCCTCTGCGAAAGGTCTATCTATTTACTTTTATGTTGAGTCATCATCTTCTTATTAAAAGCACCAGTTGGAGAGCACTGCTATCATTTGCATCCATTACTATTAATTTATATTGAGTATGACTATGATTGGATCTCTTTTACCATGAATTACAATGTTTAGTCAGTCCTTGATCTTCAGAGGTGCTCTGCATTTATGTTTTACGGTCTCAGAAAGGGCTAGCGAGATACCATCTTGTTATATCATATTATGACTGTTTTGAGAAAGTGTTGTCATCTGAGATTTATTATTATTGCTCACTAGTTGATTATGCCATTGATATGAGTAAATATGAGACCTAAGTGTTATTGTGAATATGGTTAGTTCATAATCTTTGCTGAAAAATTGAATGCTGGCTTTACATATTTACAAACAACAAGAGCAAACAGAGTTTGTAAAAAAATTTCTTTATCATTTTCAGTTTATCAACTAAATTGCTTGAGGACAAGCAAATGTTTAAGCTTGGGGGAGTTGATACGTCTCCATCGTATCTACTTTTCCAAACACTTTTGCCCTTGTTTTGGACTCTAACTTGCATGATTTGAGTGGAACTAACCTGGACTGACACTGTTTTCAGCAGAATTGCCATGGTGTTATTTTTGTGCAGAAACAAAAGTTCTCGGAATGACCAGAAACTTCACGGAGAATATTTTTGGAATATATAAAAAAATACTGGTGAAAAGAATCAAGACCAAGGGGCCCACACCCTGTCCACGAGGGTGGGGGCGCGCCTACCCCCCCCCCCTCCCTAGGCGCGCCCCCTGCCTCGTGGGCCCCCTGGTGCTCCACCGACCTCAACTCCAACTCTATATATTCACGTTCGGGGAGGAAAAAAATCAGAGAGAAGGATTCATCGTTTTACGATATGGAGCCACCGCCAAGCCCTAATCTCTCTCGGGAGGGTTGATCTGGAGTCTGTTCGGGGCTCCGGAGAGGGGAATCCGTCGCTGTCGTCATCATCAAACTTCCTCCATCACCATTTCATGATGCTCACCGCTGTGCATGAGTAATTCCATCGTAGGCTTGCTGGACGGTGATGGGTTGGATGAGATTTACCATGTAATCGAGTTAGTTTTGTTAGGGTTTGATCCCTAGTATCCATTATGTTCTGAGATTGATGTTGCTATGACTTTGCCATGCTTAATGCTTGTCACTAGGGCCCGAGTGCCATGATTTCATATCTGAACCTATTATGTTTTCATGAATATATGTGAGTTCTTGATCCTATTTTGCAAGTCAATAGTCACATACTATGTGTTATGATCCGGTAACCCCGAAGTGAAAATAACCGGGACCACTCCCGGTGATGACCGTAGTTTGAGGAGTTCATGTATTCACTAAGTGTTAATGCTTTGGTCCGGTACTCTATTAAAATGAGGCCTTAATATCCCTTAGTTTCCAATAGGACCCCGCTGCCACGGGAGGGTAGGACAAAAGATGTCATGCAAGTTCTTTTCCATAAGCACGTACGACTATAGTCGGAATACATGCCTATGTTACATTGATGAATTGGAGCTAGTTCTATGTCACCCTATGTTATAACTTGCATGAGGAATCGCATCCGACATAATTCTCCATCACCGATCCAATGCCTACGAGCTTTTCACATATTGATCTTTGCTTAGTTACTTTTCCGTTGCCACTGTTACAATTGCTACAAAACTGCTACTGTTACTTTTGCCACCACTACCGTTACTTCCATACTACTTTGCTACTAATTACTTTGCTGCAAATATTAAGTTTTCCAGGTGTGGTTGAATTGACAACTCAACTGCTAATAGTTGAGAATATTCTTTGGCTCCCCTTGTGTCGAATCAATAAATTTGGGTTGAATACTCTACCCTCAAAAATTGTTGCGATCCCCTATACTTGTGGGTTATCACACTCCATGCCACAAAGTCTTCTGTCAAGTGTTTAGATAGAGGTATCTTTAGAATTCTCTCAGCATCAACATCAAGGAATATATCCCTAATTATCATCTCCTCCCATGTCCCTGTAACCGGATCAATGAGGTCATTTACTTTATCAACCAAACTGTTACCTCTACTTGTGAGGACTTTCCTTGTTGGACTACCCTGCACCCAATCATCATTCTAGATATCTATTTGCACGCCAGTACCAACTCTCCAAATGTGTCCCCTTTTAAAAGTTTGGAGACCCAAGAAAATACTTTGCAATGTGATTAAAGACCCCTTCTTCACTCCTACTTTAAGCAAATTACCATCCAGATAGTATTTTGCACGAAGATCCTTTGCATAGAGAGTATCTGGATGGGTTATCAATCTCCAACTCTGTTTTGCAAGCAAGGCAAGGTTAAAAGCATGAAGGTCTTGAAATCCCATACCTCCGTTACTTTTTTGTATACACATTCTCCACCATGCAAACCGATGCATCCTCTTCTGTTCCTCAGTGTCTCCCCACCAAAAGCTCGAGATGGCATCAGTTATTTCTTTGCATATCTTTTTTGGAATTTTAAACACAGATATAGCAAACACCGGTATTGACTGGATAATAGCCATCAACAAAATTTCCTTACCCCCAATGGATAAGAACTTTTGCTTCCACCCTTTAAGATGGTTAATAATTCTCTCCACTAAATATTCAAATCTGTCACTTCTATCAAGACCAGTCTTAGATGGAAGTCCGAGATATTTTTCTGAAATTGCCTCAGTCATAATATTCAACTCTTCACATACTTGGGCTTTTAACTCGACATCCACATTTGGACTGAAAAAGATACTGCTTTTCCCTTCACTCACCAATTGTCCAGAGCTTGCACAATATTCATCCAATACCTGTCTTAGCGAGGTTGCATTAACCAAATCCGCTCTCATAAGGATAAGGGAATCATCAGTAAATAATAAATGTGAAACTAATGGTGCATTTCTGCGCACCCGAACACCTTCAATGCCACGAACCTCCTCTTGTTGAGCTAAAGAACTAGACAAACCTTCTACACATATCATGAATAAATATGGAGAGAGGGGGTCCCCCTGGCGGAGTCCCCTAGTAAGGATGAACCCTTCAGTCTCTTGATCATTAAATCTCACCTTATATTTTACTGATGTAACACAGGCCATGAGTAAATAAACAATATTCTGATGAAATCCCAGTTGTATCAACATACTTTCCAAAAACTTCCATTCTACACGGTCATAGGCTTTATGCATGTCCAGTTTCACCGCACAATATCCAAACTTTCGTTTCTTTTTATTTTTTATAGTATGCGGACTTTCATAGCTAACAGAATGTTATCCGTGATTAACCTCCCAGGCACAAAAGCACTTTGCACCGAAGAAATTATATCACCAAGAAAGATTTTAAGCCTCAAAGCTATCATTTTGGATATAACTTTATACAAGACATTGCAAAGGCTAATCGGTCTGTATTGACTTATCTTTTCTGGATCATCAACCTTTGGAATAAGAACATTGACCGTATCATTCCAACCTTCAGGAATAACCTTATTGTTTATAGCACTAAGCACCATCATAGTTCACATGTCGCCAAGTATATGCCAACATTTTTTAAAGAACATTGCATGAAGACCATCAACACCTGGTGCTTTCATATCTCCAATAGAGAAAAGTGATTTCTTCACATCTTCAGCTGTGTAAGGCTTCATCATCTCATCATTCATTACCTAAGAAACCCTAGGTAGCACCTTAGCAATCAAATTCGGGTTTGGCATCACTGAAGTCTTTCTGTCCGTGTGACCTGAAGACTTGTTACACTTGAGGACTATGAATCCTCCAGCCGGTTAGGCATCGCGTTCTGAGCATCCAAGAGTCATTGTGGATCGCTGGTGAACGAAGTCTGTGAAGGTTCGGAAGTCTACCTTGAAGACTTACCAGAGTGATTGGGCGAGGACTGGTCCTTAGCTCAAGGGAATAAGGTGAAGACGTGGTCTTCTGAGTTGAATCTCAGCCTCCCTGACCAGGCGTACAGTTGTCACAGCAACTGGAACTGGTCCAACAAATCCTTGTCCTCACCAAGAGACTGGTTATATCTTCTCTCTCTCTTTACTTACAGTTTGTCTTCATGAAGTCATTGCCTGCTTGCACTATCTGTTTGACTTCACTGTATAACTACTTGTTCTGATTGGCTTCATACTATCTTCCATCCTGATCATTACTACCTAGCTGCTATTAGTCTTCATGCTTTCACTTCTTTGAATACTTGACTATGGCTTGCCTAGTGTAGTCTACCTTCCGCTACATGTTAATAGGTTCTTTTCTATTGTTTGTCTTCGAAACTTCCATGTTTTGAAGACTTTTATAAAAAACGCCTATTCACCCCCTCCTCTAGTCGACAACTAGCACTTTCACATGAAGACCCCTTCTTCATTCCTACTTTAAGCAAATTACCGTCTGGATAGTATTTTGCACGAAGATCCTTTGCATAGAGAGTATCTGGATGGGTTATCAATCTCCAACTCTGTTTTGCAAGCAAGGCAAGGTTAAAAGCATGAAGGTCTCGAAATCCCATACCTCCGTTACTTTTTTGTATACACATTCTCCACCATGCAAACCGATGCATCCTCTTCTGTTCCTCAGTGTCTCCCCACCAAAAGCTCGACATGGCATCAATTATTTCTTTGCATATCTTTTTTGGAATTTTAAACACAGACATACTAACACCGGTATTGACTGGATAATAGCCTTCAACAAAATTTCTTTACCCCCAATGGATAAGAACTTTTGCTTCCACCCTTTAAGATGGTTAATAATTCTCTCCACTAAATATTCAAATCTGTCACTTCTATCAAGACCAGTCTTAGATGGAAGTCCAAGATATTTTTCTGAAATTGCCTCAATCATATTATTCAACTCTTCACATACTTGGGCTGTTAACTCAACATCCACATTTGGACTGAAAAAGATATTGCTTTTCCCTTCACTCACCAATTGTCCAGAGCTTGCACAATATTCATCCAATACCTGTCTCAGCGAGGTTGCATTAACCAAATCCGCTCTCATAAGGATAAGGGAATCATCAGTAAATAATAAATGTGAAACTGATGGTGCATTTCTACACACCCGAACACCTTCAATGCCATGAACCTGCTCTTGTTGAGCTAAAGAACTAGACAAACCTTCTGCACATATCAAGAATAAATATGGAGAGAGGGGGTCCCCCTAGCGGAGTCCCCTAGTAGGGATGAACCCTTCAGTCTCTTGATCATTAAATCTCACCTTATATTTTACTGATGTAACATAGGCCATGAGTAAATCAACAATATTCCGGTGAAATCCCAGTTGTATCAACATACTTTCCAAAAACTTCCATTCTACACGGTCATAGGCTTTATGCATGTCCAGTTTCACCGCACAATATCCAAACTTTCGTTTCTTTTTATTTTTTATAGTATGCGGACTTTCATAGCTAACAGAATGTTATCCGTGATTAACCTCCCAGGCACAAAAGCACTTTGCACTGGAGAAATTATATCACCAAGAAAGATTTTAAGCCTCGAAGCTATCATTTTGGATATAACTTTATACAAGACATTGCAAAGGCTAATCGGTCTGTATTGACTTATCTTTTCTGGATCATCAACCTTTGAAATAAGAACAATGACCGTATCATTCCAACCTTCAGGAATAACCTTACGGAAATGTTAACGCCCACACGTGTGGGCGTTAGCCAATTCACTCACACGCCTCCATCACCGTCCAGTAACTTCTGCATGAATCTTGGCACGGATTAGCTGATTTTGTATGCCACGTAGGACAACTCGCGTGTGTGGTGTGTGAGAGAGGTCGCCCACATATCCGTTTTATCACACGGAGGGGCCGGTGTGTGGGCGTTTAGCAGTTCGCCCACACACCAGTTTTCAGTCACGCACAAGGGCTGGTGTGTGGGCGTTTGCCATCTCGCCCACACACCCGCCTCCTCTCCCACACCCAAGCTGCCAGTTGCCATGCGTTTTGTAATGTACATGGCAACTGCCCTAGTGTGATTACAAGCAGATGGCAACTCTTCTTTTTACCCGAACATGTCAGTTGCCATATGTTTTGCATGGTACATGGCAAACTGCCCTAGCATGCACGTAAGCAGATGGCAACTCTTTCTTTTTAAATGGCAACTGCCCTAGCGTGCTTGTGAGCACATGGCAACTCTCTCTTTTCCCCGAACATGTTTTTGCCATGCCTTTTTTGTAGCGCTACATGACAACTACCTAGTGTTAGTAGGTGGCAACTCCTAAAGTTTTGAAATCATGGCAACTGCAGTAGACCAGACCACACATGGCAACAGCTGTAGTTGTCCAAAAAATGGCAATCTGGAACTTTGAGCTGAGATGGCAACTGCAGTTGAGCAAACATGGCAACTGTAGTTGTCCGACATGGCAACCGTAGTTCAGCGACATGGCAACTGCACTTAAACGAACATGGACGAGGGTACGGCCCATGGAAACTGCGGGGCGCGCGGTAAAGTGTCACGTGGGGCGTGCGGGACCACGAGGTACGAGGCCTGACGTACCGGGCGTGTGGGCGTTATCTATTTCGCCCATACGCACGCGTGTAAGAGGGACCGGGAGGAAAAAAAAGAGGCGTGTGGGCGCTAGTTGTTTTGCCCACACACAGATGTGTGGGCTGATCCTCTTAGGCACCACACAGAACGTGTGGGCAGATTCCTTAACGCCCACACGTGTGGCAGTTATCGGCGTCCTAACCTTATCGTTTATAGTACTAAGCACCTTCATAGTCCGCATGTCGCCAAGTATATGCCAACATTTTTTAAAGAGCATTGCATGAAGACCATCAGCACCTGGTGCTTTCATATCTCCAATAGAGAAAAGTGATTTCTTCACATCTTCAGCTGTGTAAGGCTTCATCATCTCATCATTCATTACCTAAGAAACCTGAGGTAGCACCTTAGCAATCAAATTCGGGTTAGGCTCATCTATCTTCGTAGAGAAAAGACCTGCAAAGTAATCGGATATCAAGGGATTCAAGTATGCAGTGTCTTCACGCCATACACCTTGATCATCTTTCAACCTTTTAATACGCTTATGTGCCCTTCGTGCCGATGCAAAGTTTTGGAAATAGGAAGTGTTTTTATCACCGAAGTTAAGCTAGTCAATTCGGCTTCTTTGAGCATGGTAGATTTCTTCCTGTTCCAATAACCTTTCAAACTCGTCCGCCAACTCCTTCTATCGAGTCACATTTTCAGGTGTGAGTGCTTCCTGTGCTACAACTTCAAGCTCTTTCTAAACTGGGCCTCTTTTAGCCAGCGAGCTTCGAAACGAAGCACTTTCAACCCCATGTGATCCTGGGCTGTCTCCACTTCTAGACAACTTAGTGTTAAGTAAGTGATACAATATATTTTATAGCCGCATTTTATAAAAGAGGGTGCAATTTAACCTCTACCAGGCCCGTGTAGCTCTAGCCCTCGCTTCTCATTTCAGTTTATTGATGATGAAACCAACGAAACAAGTCATAAAGGGGGTCGGTTGTTTGAAACAAATGCAAATGGTTGACCTCCGGTCCACGGCGTCAACCAACACGCACCCAAACTACTAGCTTAATTTCCCATAATGCCCCTGTTCACCCCAACTGAAATGCGGGCGTGCTATAGGTAAAGACGTCATTTCCACTTCTGAAAATCCTCGCGCTCGCCCCCGCGTTCAATCTCGCGCCTGCTATAAGTAGGCCCCAGCGCCGTTCCCCCAACCGTCTCCCCCATTCGAAGTTCTGGAAGGGGAAAAATCCTCCAAAAACCCAAATCCCCCCCCATCAATCCGTCGCTGCTTCGTCCGACCTCCGCGTGGAGATGTCCAATCAGCGCGGCGGCGGCTACGGGGGCCCCGGCGGTGGCCAGGTGGGCCTCCGCCGAGACGGGGGAGGCGGCGGCGGCGAGGTCGCTGAGGTTGACGAAGACGGCTTTACTCCCGTCAGAATCCGCAGGAGAGGCCCCTTTCGCGGCGGGGGCGGTGGAGAAGGCAGCGGCCGCGGCCGCGGCGGAGGCGGCGGGGGCGGCGGCGCAGGCGCCCCTCTCGAGCCAAGCGGGCGAGGGCGTCAGGATGGACAGCAGCATCGGGACTCGCGCTTCCCTCGGGACGACCACGCGCAGCAGCGACAGCAGCATCCCGGCCGTGGCAACGCGGGCTGCGGCCGAGGCGGCGGGAATCACGGCAGGGTCGACAGCGACAGCACTCACGGTCCATACCAGGGCCACGGCGGAGGCGGCTTCCAAGGCCAGCACTGCTCGTCGCAGCAGCAGCAGCGTCGCAACAACCAGCAGTATGACCCGCCATGGTGGGAGCCGAAGGAGATCACACAGGCGACGAGCTCGTCTTCTTCTCGACCTGTTGGTAAGCACCGCTCCCTGATTCTACTTGCGAGCCTTGTGAACCTCGGCATCCTTGCTTCGTTCCTCTGAAATTTTCGAGACATGGGCGGTTGATCGATCAAGGGTTTCGTGATGGTTAGTGAATTAGAGCCTACCCTGTTTGATTTCGTGTATACGGTTGATCGGGGCGATGCGTTTCTCCAGCCGTACTGTTTACCTTCTGAAATTACGGGCCTGTGATTGCAAATTTTGTTGGCTGCGTGTTGATTCAGAGTAGCATTTGCGTCGGTGTGATCTGATTTCGATTCTGGTTCATGATTACTCGCAGTATATCAAGTTTTATACGGTTCTGTTGTAGTATCATGAACTCTGTAGGATAAATTCCCTTTGCTGCATTGTCTGTATTAGAGCTGTACCTACATCTTATTCTCTTGTATCTTGAATCCATAGGAAGCGTTTGATTCTTAGCTTGATAGGGTCATTACAATCCTGAATTGCTTGAAAAATTGGGAGGAAGATGTGGTGTTGAACTCGCCTACATGCTAACTGAACTCCTAAAACTGTTGTTGGTAGCCTCTGTTCTGCAATTTTGAGATGGCAAATGATTGTTTGAGAGGATGCAGAGCATATGGGATAAGAATCCTGTCAGATAGCACTAGAGGAACCTTGGTTGTTTGGTATGTCACCTTGTAGTTTCAGACATGTAGAAAATCATTTAACTACCATATCCTTCAACATACATGAAAGAATCATAGTTTTCACCAGTGAAAACCTGTATGTGATTCTTTTTGGAATTTTTTCTACGGATGTGTTATTTCACAAGTAGGCTTGCATTAATTAATGCGTCAATGGATCAGTTGCTTCATGCTATGGTTTGGAGTCAGCATGAAGAAGAACTTTGGGCCTTTTGGGGGCACCATTTGTAGTACTGTTGTGAGGAGTTAGTTGCAAATAGTAAAGTGAGAAGGGTTAAAATGTAAATGTAGTTTGTATATACTGAGACAAAGAGGAATGAATCGGGAGATAAGGTTGTTCCAGAAATCCCTAGCTTCCCCCCTTAGCTTCCTGGCTAGAGAAGAGAAATCCACAAAATCCAACAACATGGTGTCAGAGCAGGTGCTGTAGCCGCCGCCGGCGAGCAAGGGAATGGTGGCGCTCCTTGCTGTTGTCGAAGAGAGAATAGGAGTGCTTCTGGTGGTGGACTGGAGCGAATAGAAGAAGGAGCTGCGGTCAGGGTGTGAGGCGGTTCAGCGGGTTGGAGTTGAAGCTGGTGGCTGTGCGACCTGGGAGTGGTGCTCCTGCTTGTAGCCTTGTGCAGGCTGCTCGAAATCGGAAGCCTCGGCAAGGGTGTCGCCGGCAGAGAGCCAGCGCACGGATTGTGTACGGTTGGGGCAGCAGTTGGTGGAGAGCCACTGATTTGGAGGCGAGCAGAACTGTAGGTGTGGAAGCAGGCTGGAGGTGCCAAGCAGAGGTGTAGGAGAGTGTTCCCTGGAGGTGGTTGCGTGGTGTTGCTGGGCAAGATTTGTGTCCAGAAGGAGGCAGGAGCTGCTGTTGTGTTGCAACAGAGAAAGAAGCACCAAAGGTCACAAGTGTGCTTGGTCCTGAAGCAAGAGGATTTCTGGGCTGCTGAAGACCAGGTCAGAGCAGCACATCAAGGAGAGGTTTGCAACGATGGGTGACAAGGATGCCGCTCCATCGGGAGTCACGGCAGGGGAGCTTGCAGCGGTGTTGCAAGCCATGGATGAGAAATACAGATTGTTGTTCGAGGCTATGAGCAAGCAAGGAGGGAGTTCAAAACCAGAAGCAGAGGTCAAGGAGGAGGTTCATCCATTGCAGATGCCCCTGGTGAAGTTAGATGGGTCTGAAACCTATGCAAGTTGGGCAGAGCACGCAGAGACAATTCTTGTCTCAAGAAGTCTAGAGGGCTATATACATGGGGCAATTGAAAAACCAGCTGACGAGAACTCCAAGGAAGGCCAGAAGTGGAAGATGACCAACGCATTGGTGAGAGCATGGCTGCTGAGTTCAGTCTCACCTCAAATTGCTAAGCAGGTGGAAAGGATTAAGGAGGCGTCAGAAATTTGGCGGCTACTGAAAGGTACATATTCTGGAGTCGGTAATGAGATGCTTGCTTGTAAAATTCAGAAGGAGCTGCAGGGGTTGAGTCAGGGTGACAAATCAGTTGTGGATTATGTGTCCGAGTTGAAGAGATTGTGGAGTGAGATTGATTACTTTGATCCAATTGATATGGAGTGTGGCAAGTGTATTGAGAAATTTAACAAGTGGACGGAAAAGAGACGTGTGAGGGACTTCCTAAATGGACTTCATTCTAAGTATGAAAACAGGAGGGCTGCACTGTATGGTAGCGGAAAGCTTCCTACACTGGAGCAGGCAATATCAGCTATCATTAGTGAGGAAACCAGGTTGAAATTAGAGGCAGCCGGGTCAGTGATGCAAGGTATCATGCAGCGGCGATCAGCACTCTATGCAGCAGAGGGTGGAAATTATCAAAGGTCGGGATCAAATACAACTGAGAAGAAATGCTTCGAGTGCGGTCAGCCAGGACATTTGAAGTTTTCATGCCCTGAGTTAATGGGAGGCGGCAGAGGAAGAGGGCAGGACTGGCGTGGAAGAGGCTGTGGCCGTGGGCTTGAAGGACGAGGCTACCGTGGGCGAGGTACACGCCCTGCTGCTAAAGCAAACACGTCGGTGATCACTGAAAATACCACCCAAACTATGAGTGTTGAGATGACTGCTGAGGATTGGGAGAAGTGGTGTCAATTCAAGGGGCTTTCTCTAGGTGACAAGCCAACTGTTGAAGCGCCTACCTCTGCAGCCTTAGCAAATTTTGGTGGTAACAACTCTCACACTGTGATAGATAAGTCCATTGATGCACCATGGTTATTAGATTCAGGTGCATCTAGACATATGGCTGGTTCCTACAGAAATTTTATTGACTATACTCCTGATTTAAATAAGCAAACCGTTAAATTAGCTGATGGCTCCTCCCAAACCATTATGGGATCAGGGACAATTATGTGTAGCACTGATATGTCTTTGTCATCTGTTTTGCATGTTCCCTCGTTCCCAATAAATCTGCTATCCATCAGTTGCATCACAAATGAACTTAATTGTGTTGCTATCTTCTTTCCATCATGGTGCTTGTTTCAGGAACTTGGGACTGGAAGAAGACTTGGGACGGGGATCATGCATGATGGACTGTATTATCTGGATAATAATGTGCCACCTGTGGTTGCAGCTGTTGCGTCCCTTACACCACTTGACGAATTCCTTCTTCACCACCGCAGGCTAGGACATATGTCTTTTGTCACCCTTGGTAGGCTTTATCCTACTCTTTATAGTAAAGTTAACCAGGGGAGTCTAGTATGTGACGCTTGTCAATATGGTAAACAAACACGTAGCTCCTATACATCGTCTGATAATAGAAGTGACACACCACTTCAAGTTATACATTCTGATGTGTGGGGTCCTAGTGGAGTTCCATCTTTAAATGGATATCGCTCGTTTGTTACCTTTATTGACTGTTGTACTAGAGTGACTTGGGTTTATGTGTTGAAGAACAAGAACGATGTGTTTGAATGCTTTGTTGATTTTCATAATATGATCAGAACGCAATATAATGCTTGTGTGAAAACATTTCGCACTGATAATGGCACGGAGTATGTGAACAAGGAATTTGATGAGTACTTATCCAGTTTTGGGATTATTCATCACACAACTTGTCCAGGTACTTCAGAGCAGAATGGTTTGGCAGAAAGGAAGAATAGACATCTTCTGGAAATCACTCGTTGCATAATGATATCTATGAATGTTCCTAAGTTTTTGTGGGGTGAAGCTGTAATGACAGCTGCTTACTTGATGAATAGAATGCCATCCAGGGTACTTGGTTATAAAACACCGTTAGAGTGTCTAACGGGTGAAACAAAATATGTGATTCCACCTAAGGTCTTTGGGTGTGTTTGTTTTGTGAAGGATTATAGACCATCTGTTGGCAAGCTAGATCCAAAGGCGTTAAAGTGTGTATTCGTGGGGTACTCTGGTAAGCAGAAGGGATATAAATGTTGGTGTCCATCTGAAAGGAGAATGTTTGTGAGTATGGATGTGGTATTTAGGGAGCAGGAACCATTCTATGGTGAACCGACGGATTTAACCGATGTCTTCCCTGATTTGTTTGCTAATGAAAATGAAAATTTAGATGCAGATTGTGAGACAGGGGGAGATAAGGAAGACGAAGATGATGCAACATCAAGAAAGATGATAATTGGGGTAATTCCAGTGGAAACAGAGCAAGAACGAAGACATGAGCAGCAGTATGATACATCAAGTGAAGCATTCCGGTGGCCAAAACCAAATGAGGAAAGGGAGATTCAGGTGTATACACGAAGACGTCGTATTGAGGAGGAAAGGATGCAAGTGTTGGAACCTGAGCCTGAGGCTTATGGGCAACATGGTGAGCAAGAGAAGGAGGCTGACCAACAAGATAATACTCAAGTTCAAACTAGTGATACTGGACCTTCCTTGGACAGTGGTAACATCTCTTCTCAATATGACGACCTTGATGTCCCAATAGCTTATAGAAAGCAACCACGAGCTAGTGCCAGAAAATTGCCCTCTAAATTGGATCCTTATAATGTCTCCAACTATGTCTCTTATGACATTGTTGGTCCTTCTTACAAGTCCTTTATTGCAGCGCTGGATTCTGCAGAACCCTTACCACGGGACTGGCAGGAGGCAAAATTAAACCCAAAATGGAGGGCAGCAATGCTTGAGGAGATGTCTGCTCTTGACAAGAATAATACATGGGTAATTACTCCACTTCCTTGTAACAAGAAAGTGGTAGGTTGCAAATGGGTGTTTACCATAAAACATACACCCGAAGGGAAAGTAGATAGATATAAGGCGAGACTTGTGGCGAAAGGTTATAGCCAGACATATGGGGTGGACTATGATGAAACCTTCGCCCCAGTTGCAAAGATGAACACCATCAGAGCTTTAATCTCGGTGGCAGCAAATAACAATTGGAAGTTGTTTCAGCTAGATGTGAAGAATGCATTTCTTCATGGAGATTTGAAAGAAGAAGTTTATATGGAGATTCCACCAGGGTTCAGTGGGCCTGAGACAATGGGTAAAGTGTGTAGATTGAAGAAATCACTTTATGGACTTAAACAGTCACCAAGGGCTTGGTTTGGGAGATTTCGCAAGGAAGTCTGCACTTTGGGTTTTCGACAAAGCAATGCTGACCATACCCTTTTCTTTAAGCACCACGAAAATAAAACTGTCGTATTGGTCGTATATGTTGATGACATTGTGATCACAGGGAATGATGATGTGGAGATAAAGAACTTGAAGAAAATGTTGGCGAAGTCATTTGAAGTCAAAGACCTTGGCTTCCTCCACTTCTTCCTGGGAATAGAAGTAGCTTATGGAGCTCAAGGTATCTATATCTCTCAAAGGAAATATGTGCTTGATCTTCTCGCTGAAACTAGGATGCTTGAAAGTAAACCAGCTGCCACACCAATTGAGCCAAACCTTCGTATTACAGCCAATTCAGGAGAACCTGTTGATAGGGGGAGATACCAGAGACTTGTGGGACGTTTAATCTATCTATCCCATACTAGACCAGACATTGCATATGCTGTAAGCCTCGTGAGTAAATATATGCATGATCCTCGATCAGGTCATCTAGATGCAGTAAATAGAATTCTGCGGTATCTCAAAGGTTGTCCTGGAAAAGGAATTCTCCTTTCCAACCATGGGCATCTAGAAGTTGAGGGATACACAGACGCTGATTGGGCTGGGTGCTTGGATGACAGGAGATCCACTTCAGGTTATTGCATCTTCTTGGGAGGAAATTTAGTCAGTTGGAGGAGTAAGAAGCAAAGTGTTGTCGCCAGATCCACGGCAGAAGCAGAGCTGCGATCCATGGCTTCAGGGCTATGTGAGTTGTTATGGCTTCGATTATTATTAACTGAACTTCGGTTGTTTAAAGGAGGACCACTCAGGCTCCATTGTGATAATCAAGCCGCAATCAACATTGTCAACAATCCGGTTCAGCATGATAGAACAAAACATATCGAAATTGATAGACATTTTATTAAGGAGAAACTTGATGAGGGAGTACTTCAAGTAGGTTTTGTTAAAACTGGAGACCAACTTGCGGATGTATTAACAAAGGGCGTGAGTGTTGTATCCTTCTTTAAGTTGTGTGGCAAGATGGGGCTCTTAGACATTTTCACCCCATCTTGAGGGGGAGTGTTGTGAGGAGTTAGTTGCAAATAGTAAAGTGAGAAGGGTTAAAATGTAAATGTAGTTTGTATATACTGAGACAAAGAGGAATGAATCGGGAGATAAGGTTCTTCCAGAAATCCCTAGCTTCCCCCCTTAGCTTCCTGGCTAGAGAAGAGAAATCCACAAAATCCAACAACAGTACCGTTTCCTGATTGTACTTGCGAGCCTTGTGAACTCTGACATGATTCGGTTGTTCCTCGGAAATGTTCGAAACATGGGCGGAGTTGATCGATCACGTGATCAGCAATTTTGTGATGGTTAGTCATTAGAGCCTATGCTGTTTGATTTCACGTATGTGGTTGATCAAGGCGATTCGTTTGTCCAGACGTCCATGTTGTAGTAGCGTGGACTGCTGTCTTGTTTGAAGCTACAGGCCTGTGATTGCAATTTTCGTTAGTTGTGTGCTGATTTAGAGTAGCATTTGCATCGGTGTAATCTTATATTGTTTCTTATTTTGATCATGGTTCATGATTATGCAGTACATGAAGTTTTATATGTTTCTGTTTGTAGTATTGTGGATGCCCAAATGTACTTCATTCTTTATGGATCTAGATAGATTAGACTGAGGTTTATCTCTCTGTATGATAAGTTCCATGTGCTGCATGCCTGCATTGTCTCATGATTATGCAGTTTCTAAAGTTTTATACGCTTCTGTTGTAGTATTATGAACGCCTGTGTGTACTCCAAGGTTTCTAGATTAAGATAAATAGGAATGAGGGTTATCTCTCTGTCTGACAAGTTCCCTTAGCTGCATTGTCTGTATTGCAGCTTTACTTATAGCAGCTATTGATCCATCTTGTTCTCTTGTGTCTTGAATCCATATGAAGTGTTTGATTCCTAGCTTGATAGGGTCATTATAATCCTGTTTTGCTTGAAAAAGTGGAAGATACGGTGATGAACTCGTCTACATGCTAACTGAACTTCTAAACTGTTATTAGTAACCTCTGTTCCACAATTTTGTTATGGTAATAGTTGTTTTAGATGATGCATAGCATATGAGATAAAAATAAATCCTGTCAGATAACACTAGAATTTGGTATGTCACCTTGTAGTTTCAGAACATCATTTAACTACTGTATCCTTTATCCGAAGACAGGAAAGCATCACAGTTTTCACCAGTGAAAACCTGTATCTGATTCTTTTTGGGACTGTTCTCTTACGAGTGTGTGTATTTCACAAGTTAGGCTTGCATGCATGGGTCAATAGAAGTTGCTTCATGCTGTGGTTTGGAGTCAGCATGGGAAACAACTTTGAGCCTTTTGGGGTCACCCTTTGTAGTAGTAGGGGTACGAAATGAATTGCGGAGCGGTGGTGGTGGGAGGCATTTACTATCTGAAGTTCAAAAGGATGAGCGGTTTCCTCTCCATATAGTTACATTTTCTTCTGCATTTACTTCTCCCTCTCTGACAGCACGCCACATTACTGTTTTCCTTGTTTGCAACCTTCGTTGTTTCTAACTGCTCTTGTTCCCCTCTAGGCTGTCCACTTGAAAAGATAGAAGTCAAACTGCTCGTGAACCACTTCAGAATCGAGTTTGGAGGATCAACTATCTTTTGCTATGGGATCGAGCTTGGCCAAGATTCTTCTGAGACTTCAGATCAGAGGTTTGCAACGGCTAAACTCTTGGAGATACTTGCGCGGCCTCCATATTCATTAGCTGCTGCCTCTGATGGCAAGGGCCATCTGTTCACCTTTGCCAAACTGCCACAAAGTGTATATCCAGTGGAAGTCCGGTCACGGACCTACAATGTATCAGCAGTGCTCAAGCCGGACCTGGAGCTGAGGCAACCCCTTCGGCCGCCTGTGACTAAAGGGATCTTGCCGGCTCTTGATGCCATTGTGCGTGAGGCCTCTAGCTCAGGCAAGATTATCATCGGTCAGACATTTTATTCACAGCAGCAGCGTCCTAAGATCAGCTCTCATGGGGCCTTTACTACCGAAGCTCTGGAAGGAACCATGCAGACCCTAAAAGCCACCGAGCAAGGGCTGGTGTTGTGCGTAGACTATTCAGTTATGGAGTTTTGCCGAGATGGAAGCAGTGTTATGGATCTTGTTAAGCACTTGGTGAAGCGGTTTGACACTGATATTCCCTTTGACATGGAAACAGCTCTAGACGAGAAGCAACAGAAATATTTGGAGAGTCAGCTGAAAGGCCTCTGTATCACAGTGAATTACCTGAAGAAGTCCTCCAAAGGGAAAGACAATGGGACCAGAATTCGGAAGTACAAGGTTCAAGGTTTGACAGCCGAGCCTGCGCAACTTATCACATTCGAGGACTTTGATTCAGGGAAGCCCCCCCATAAGCTTGTTGAGTATTATCGTGAGCAGTATGAAGTGGAGATTCAGTATAAGATGCTTCCATGCTTGGACTTGAGCACGACAAATGGCAGACCAAATTATGTCCCGATTGAGCTCTGTACTCTTCATCGACGGCAGAAGTATCCCAAGGACAATACACTCAAGGGTTCCAAGCAGAAGCCAAAGGACAAGCCACTCGAATCAAATGCCCGGAAAGATAGGATTCTGGATATGGTAAAACCTCCAGAAGGGCCTTGCAGGTAACTGTTTTGAGTTTGGGTGCCCTTCTACTGTTTGTAAACGCCTGACCATGCATTCTTTCTTTTTGTCAAACCTGACGACTTAATCTATACGTGTTGTTTATTTGTTAAATCCAATGCAATGCATTTTGCTAGCTATTCAGTTCAATGGTTTTTTTCTGTGTAAACAGTACATCTAGAATAAAACTTGAAAGTTGTGCTAACATAGATGCTAATTGAAAAAAAAGAAGTTTAACCATGCTTGGATTCAGTATAAAAATGAAGTTTAACCATGTTTGTATCTAAGTATTTTCTGGAATTTTCTTTCTTTGGACAGAACTGATCTTTGCCTTTCATTCAAGAAAGGATCTGATCTAATTGTAAAAATTTAGCAAACTGAACTCATGTTTATTATCAGTCACTAATTATCACTTTACTTTCAGCAGTAGCAGAGGCCAGCAATTTAACATTACATTGAACAGAGAGATGACAGAAGTCACGGGTACTATTCTTGCTCCCCCCACCCTGACAGTCGGCTCCTCCACTGGCCGCCGCGACTACAATATCACCAAGAAAAACTGCCAGTGGAACCTCATGAATTGGATGAAACTGGTAGACGGCAAAGTACTGAAGTGCTGGGGCATTCTCGACTTCAGTGCAAGTGCAACGCCATCTCACTCTGGCCAGGAAGGGCCGCTTGATGGAGACAAGTTCATTCGCAATATTGTCAGGAAGTGTCTTAACCTTGGCATTCAGATGGACGGACAAGACTGTGTTGTGCGTCGGTCAGCAATGTCAGTGCTATCTGATCCGGGCAAACTACGCAAGGAGCTTATCCAGGTGAAGAAGGATGCGGAGGAGCGCACGCAGAAGAAGCTGCAACTCCTCTTCTGCCCGATGTCTGAGCAGCACCGTGGGTACAAGATACTGAAGATGATCTGCGAGACAGAGCTGGGGATCCAAACCCAGTGTCTGTTGAGCCACCTCGCAAACAAAGGCAAGGGCCAGGACCAGTACTTGTCCAACCTTGCCCTCAAGATCAACATCAAGCTCGGGGGAAGCAACATGCAGCTATCTGACCAGCTTCCAAAGGTGACTGGCTCACGTTTCATGTTCATCGGCGCGGACGTGAACCACCCGCCTCCAGGAGACACGGTGAGTCTGTCGATAGCAGCTGTTGTGGCGTCCATGGATTGCCCTAGCGCCAGCCAGTACGTGCCGAGAATCCGTGCCCAGAAGCGCGGCACGGAGGAGATCGATAACCTCGGTACCATGTGTAAGGAGCTCATCCAAGTCTACATGGAAAGGAACGGCGGCTTCAAGCCAGACAAGATCATTTACTTCCGCGATGGCGTGAGCGACGAGCAGTTCAAGATGGTCCTTGACAAGGAGCTAGTGTCTATGGAGAAGGGTATCTGCGAAGACGACTACTCGCCGACGATCACAGTTGTCGTGGCCAAGAAGCGGCACAACACGCGGCTGTTCCCCAAGGACGAAAACGAGCTGCAGACAACGAATGGCAATGTGCTCCCTGGCACGGTCGTCGACACAGTTGTGGTCGACGGGTCGCACGATGACTTCTTCCTCTGCAGCCACGACGGGCTGCACGGGACGAGCCGGCCCACGCACTACTACATGCTGAAGAACGGGCACGGCTTCAAGCCCGTGGACCTGCAGAAGCTGGTGTACAGCATGTGCTTCATGTTCGCTCGCTGCACCAAGCCAGTGTCGCTGACGGCGCCCATCAAGTACGCCGACACCGCGGCCTACCGCGGCAGGGACTACTACGACAGCAGGATGGTGTCCCAGCAGTTCCAGGTCCAGGAGCCCGGGCCATCATCGTCGGCCTCCGTCCCCGCGGGTGCTCCCCTGTTCCGGGGTATGCCCGAGGTGCACGCTGGTCTCAAGGACAGCATGTTCTTCATCTGATGCCGCATGCTTTTCAGCATGGTATAAGCTCCAACCCTGCGTTCTGCTTCTTGTGTGCGCCTTCTTGCTGTGTATGGTGAAGGCCTTTGGCTGGCGCTTCTGTTACATATTTGCTGTGTTCTGTAGATGCTCGTCAAACTGACTCTTTACAGCATTGCTGTGTTTCTGTACATGCTCGCCAAATTGGCTGTTACAGCATTGCTGTGTTTCTGTACATGCTCGCCAAATTGGCTGTTACAGCTTTGCTGTGTTTCTGTACATGCTCGCCAAATTGGCTTGTTACAAACTTGTTCTGCACACATTCTGTTCCTGATTACTGTAAATCAACAAAGAACTAGTTTCAGTCTTCCTTCCTTTTTGCTTTATCATATTTCATATTCCAGCAGATGTTGGATGTGAGTTTCCAACAAGTTGAGAACTGCAGTCCTGAGGGAGGATGAGATTTTTTTTACCATTTCTTTTGGCATTCTTGGGATCAGCCAAATGTTGTATGTACAAGGCACACAGTTACATACTCCCTCTGTCTCAAAATAAATGACTCACTCCGTCCGAAAATAAGCGACTCGCTTATTTTGGGACGGAGCGGGTACAAAATATCCCTTTGGGATGCACTACTGCATAGGAACCTCAGGGCACATCACAATGAATTTGACAATGGCAGTTATCTAAGCCAAACAAGCTCATATCACTCGGTAGATTGGAGGAAAGACTCATCATGTAGATTGGGCAACATCTGCCTCTTATTACATGTGGGGAGGCTGGCAGGGTAGCATTATAACTGAACCACTGACGCACCGTACAGCAGGTTGTGGTCAGCCAGTCACCATTTGACGGGTAATAACCATAGTGATCGGAGAAAATCCCACACCCGTATCGATGACTGACTCTGATCGCCATTCTCATGGCCGGTCTGGGGATTCGTCTACATGAACTGCAGCGCGCACATGTCACTAGGATAGGCCTGCAGCAGTGTACCATCGCTTGAACTATGGCATCAAGAATGGTATGAACCACACCTCACAATATGACTGCATATACCATGCAGTCAAGACTTCAGAATTAAAAAACTACTTCATCAAGTAGACAAGAAATGTCAAATGCCTTAACAAGGCATCAAGCATAAGCTTCTCGATAAGCAGTGATTCGAAACAACTCACTTTTGTTAGTTGACCATTCCCGGGGAATGGCTGCTGTTGCAGGGTTGGAACTGCACAAGCCCGCATGCCACAAGAACTGATAAACCTGACAACTAATCGATAAGACTGCACATTGTTATCAGGAGATGAATGCAAACCTGACCAAAATGGTTCAACTTGTCATGAAGGTTCTGTGAGGTACTAAGACCAAAATTGTGGCCAAGTACAAAATGTCCATGCACAAAGAGAGAAGCTAAACCACATTCACAAGGTCATATGAAAAACTATGTATCATGTTGAACAATTGGCAAAAAAGAAAATGTCTTCATGTTGAGCAATTCACCTACATTAGGTTATCTGGTAGGAACTGATCCGTAACAATCCTTGGTTCTGTTTGCATAGTGCCATGTGTAATATTCACAGGATGCGTTGGGAGTGTGGAAGGTAGATTTAGGAGAGTTGGACTTTGTTTTTACCTCTTTGGCCATGAAGTACGGATGAGTGTTAGGCGTGTTCTCGTTGGAGGAGTCGAAGAGGATGGTGAACTTGTAGGAGGTTGTGGCATGCATGACAACAGCGGCCATGCCCACATTATCATCATCACCGTCATCTGTTGGGGAACGTAGTAATTTCAAAAAATTTCCTACGCACACGCAAGATCATGGTGATGCATAGCAACGAGAGGGGAGAGTGTTGTCTACGTACCCACGCAGACCGACTGCGGAAGCGTTGACGCAACGTAGAGGAAGTAGTCGTACGTCTTCCCGATCCGACCGATCCAACCACCGTTACTCCGGCACCTCCGAGTTCTTAGCACACGTACAGCTCGATGACGATCCCCGGGCTCCGATCCAGCAAAGCGTCGGGGAGGAGTTCCGTCAGCACGACGGCGTGGTGACGATCTTGATGTACTACCGTCGCAGGGCTTCGCCTAAGCACCGCTACAATATAATCGAGGTGGAATATGGTGGCAGGGGGCACCGCACACGGCTAAGGAACGATCTCAAGGATCAACTTGTGTGTTCTTTGGGGTGCCCTGCCTCTGTATATAAAGGACTAGAGGGGGGAGGCTGGCCGGCCAAGGGAGGGCGCGCCAGGAGAGTCCTACTCCCTCTGGGAGTAGGATTCCCCCCCCCCCCCAATCCTAGTTGGAATAGGATTCCTTGAGGGGGGAAAGAGAGAGAGGGGGCCGGCCACCTCTCCTAGTCCTAATAGGACTAGGGGAAGGGGGAGGCGCACAGCCACCTTGGGCTGCCCCTTTCTCCTTTCCACTAAAGCCCACTAAGGCCCATATAGCTCCCGGGGGGTTCCGGTAACCTCCCGGTACTCCGGTAAAATCCCGATTTCACCCGGAACACTTCCGATATCCAAACATAGGCTTCCAATATATCAATCTTTATGTCTCGACCATTTCGAGACTCCTCGTCATGTCCGTGATCACATCCGGGACTCCGAACAACCTTCGGTACATCAAAATGCATAAACTCATAATAACTGTCATCGTAACGTTAAGCGTGCGGACCCTACGGTTCGAGAATAATATAGACATGACCGAGACACGTCTCCGGTCAATAACCAATAGCGGGACCTGTATGCCCATATTGGCTCCTACATATTCTACGAAGATCTTTATCGGTCAGACCGCATAACAACATACGTTGTTCCCTTTGTCATCGGTATGTTACTTGCCCGAGATTCGATCGTCGGTATCCAATACCTAGTTCAATCTCGTTACCGACAAGTCTCTTTACTCGTTCTGTAATACATCATCCCGCAATTAACTCATTAGTCGCAATGCTTGCAAGGCTTAAGTGATGTGCATTACCGAGAGGGCCCAGAGATACCTCTCCGACAATCGGAGTGAACAAATCCTAATCTCGAAATACGTCAACCCAACATGTACCTTTGGAGACACCTGTAGAGCACCTTTATAATCACCCATTTACGTTGTGACGTTTGGTAGCACCCAAAGTGTTCCTCTGGTAAACGGGAGTTGCATAATCTCATAGTTACAGGAACATGTATAAGTCATGAAGAAAGCAACAGCAACATACTAAACGATCGGGTGCTAAGCTAATGGAATGGGTCATGTCAATCAGATCATTCAACTAATGATGTGACCTCGTTAATCGAATAACAACACTTTGTTCATGGTTAGGAAACATAACCATCTTTGATTAACGAGCTAGTCAAGTAGAGGCATACTAGTGACACTCTGTTTGTCTATGTATTCACACATGTATTATGTTTCCGATTAATACAATTCTAGCATGAATAATAAACATTTATCATGATATAAGGAAATAAATAATAACTATATTATTGCCTCTAGGGCATATTTCCTTCATCATCTTCATCCCCGGACATGTATTCCCTGTGAACAAAAGCCTTGTCATCCTTCCTCTTGGTGAATTCTGAAAATTTCTTATTCCTGAGCACAAGCTTCTCGGGCTTGTCTTCACATCTCTCATAGGCTCCACAACAAAGTGTCGTGGATTATCACAGTTGTAGCACTTTCTTATTCTAAAGGATCTTCCATTAAGATTCTTCCCCTTGTTTGCCATGGGACCCAAATATTTCCTGACCAAGAGGGCCAAGTCTTTTTCAAAGTCATTTGCCGGGCACGAGGTGTTGACTTCTTCTTCAGCACTTTCCTCAACTTCATCTTCCTCTCTTGATGAGTGCACAATCACTTTCTTGGCCTTCAAAATGAGATTTGAATTATTGGTCAATTGAGCAATAAAAAAGGTCTTCTTGGACTTGGTCTACAAAAGGTCATGGGTGGAGAAGATTAATACAACTTGAGCCGCAATCAATTTGTTGCAATCCGGACATTGATGAACCAACATCACCATAATGTGTTTCATCAAGACCATTGCATCAATGAACTTGTCCTTGATGAACTCATCATTTGCCCAAGTGCATCCAAATGTTCTCAAGTTTAGCACAAGAGACTTCGACCTTTGATACATATCTTTGGAGAACTGCAGTCCTCGGAAATGATATGAGATGTTTTTTCTTACATTTCTTTTGCCATTCCTGGGATCAGCCAAATGTTGTACTCAGGAAAAGATCCCTTTGGGATGCACTACTGCATTGGAACACTCAGGGCACATCACAATGAATTTGACAATGTTAGTTTCCTAAGCCAAACAAGCTCATATGGTGTGGCGTGCAAGATTCTTGCAGTTTGAAATTGAGCCACGTGAGAGTTGGGCATCCTTTCACCGGAATTTTCTGTGGCATCCATATGCTCGTGAATGGACAGTTCGTAAGCTAATGGTTGCTAGAGCAACACTAGCTGATCCCCTAAAATCGGTTAGAGGAGTAAAAATTCAATTTTACTCCTCTAACCAGCACCTAGCCAATCTCTTAGACTGAGTATAGATTGTACTCCTCACCACTTCGGTGGAGTAAAAGTACTCCACCACTTGGGCTCGAAGTAAAAATTCCCCACTGCATCACACCCTCCTCTGCCTCTGCTCCCCTCTCACCCAAAATCCCCTCGCCGGCGACTCCCCACCACTCCCGCACCTCCATTGCTGCCGCCATGGCCGGTTCCCGTGGCCGCCACTCCCCATCACGGATCCGTGCCACCACGAGCCCAGCGGAAGCGCATCCTTCTCACATTGTCCCCGCATCTGGCCGCCTCTCCAGCTTCGCCGACTTCCCCGTGCTGCCGCCACAGAGGTGGTACCTCGGTGTGTAGCAGCGGGAATGGAGGACGTGGGTCACGGAGATTGCCGACCGCGAGACCCACACGAAGATGTGGGTTAGATCTTTCCACACCAGCTAGATCGACACCCGTGAGTAGGACATACGGTCCGTCCGGCTGCACGCCGTCGCGGGCTGCCAGAATTTCGAGTCGAGTGAGATGCCACTACTCGATCCGGTTCAGCCGGGCGCGCGGGTGGCGAGGGAGAACCGGGAGGCCAGGGAACAGCTCGCGGTGGAGGCCATCGTGCAGGGCAGAGGTCATCATCCTCTTAAGTGACGAGGAGGACAACTGAGGAGGCAACGACGGCGGCATTGGAGGTGGCAAGCCAACGATGACGACTACGACGTTGAAGAGTGGCGAAGGATCTTCCCCGACTCCGGCAACGACATCACAAGGCCTGACCCCATGGCTGGTGGGGTGTCTAGGGCAGACAGGCTGGCCTTGCAAAGTCCGATAATGACTAAATTCCGGTTAGCTTTAAGTTTTAGTTTATGTTTAAGGTAAAGTTTTAGTATCGGTTTGACTAGACTATGCTTCGGCGGATGGTAATGTAAATTATGTGTCGAATTTCGGTTAAAAAATTTGTTTAAATCAGATCTATGTTCATCTTATCCAAATTTGGTTTTTCACTCTGCTAAATTTACAAAATCGGTTAGGTCCAGCCAAAAGTTATTTGTGATCAGGGATCTTGGGCTTCAGCTTCCTCAAAATAACAGAATCATCTTCCTCTTCTTCTTCAGCAACTTGAGGCACTGGGGCCTTGTTCTTCTCCTCAGCAGGGATGTTCCTGGTGCTCCTCTTGGGTTTTGTCTTTGGAGCTGGAGCAGCAGTCTTAGGAGCAGTTTTGGGCTTAGATGGAGCAGCCCCTGATCTGATTGCATCTCCCATGAGCTTTTGAGCTTTGGGTGCTGGTGCAGCATCCTCTTCCTCTTCCTCTTCTTCAGAATCTTTCCTCATTGAGGGCTTGCCAGGAACTTTGGCAGTAGTGGTTATGGCCCTCTTCTTCTTCTTATCCTCACCAGCTGCTTCTTCTTCAGACTCAATGGTGAATTTCATAGTTTCACCTGTGGCAACTTTTCTTGGCTTTGACATGGGCTGTCTTCTTGCTGGCATCTTTGTTTTCAGTCCAGATTTTGTTGCAGCAGCTGTGCCATATTCTTTCTTCAGCAACTTTTTCTTTGAAGTGGCTTCATCTTCAACAGCCACATAGTCTTCATCCTCTGAATCAGAAGTTCTCTTCTTCCTTGTCATGGTAGCAGCCTTTGGCAAGTTGCTTGGAGTGCTCCTGCTGCCATCATCATAGCTGCTAGAGGGACTAGTGCCCTCACTCAACTGAACCTGTTCCTCTGACTTGTTCTGGCTATCACTTTGGTCAGACATCTTGCAGGCAAACTGTCAGCAGACCCTGTGAATAGGTTATAGATGAGGTAGAGTAGATGAGCATCACAAAGTACAGGAGTTTTTGCAATACTGATGACTTAAAAACTTAGTTTTAGTTCTTCACAGAAAGCATTTCGGATCTACCGATTTGTAAACTCGGTGATACCGAAGCAGCTTTTGGAACCTGAACTAGTGAACTCGGTCAGACCGAGTCACAATTCGATGGTACCGAGACTGCTAGGGTTTCACAGAGAATCAAACTCGGTCACACTGATTTGCAATTTTCGATCGGACCGAAAATGTGTGTGCTCTAGCCTAAGCCAAAATCGGTGAGACCGATTTCTACAACTCGGTCGGTCCGAGATGAATTCGGCGGAGACCTAACCCTAAATTTTCAAATCAAAACTAATCTACGGGACGTTTTCGATGGACATGATGATTTCAATTATGGCAAGAAACATGGCAAAGCAATGTGCTAGGAATCGGAGTTAAAGATTAGCATAATGATCAAGTCCGTACCCTAGTGCGGCGACGAACTTGCTACGGCGACAACTGCGGAGAAGATTTCCGTTGACGGCGGCGGAGACCAGCGGCTGGAGGTCGCTGGCGACGAGAGGACGATCCGGAGACCAGAGGAGGCAGAGAAGGTTATGCGCGGGCGAAGGGGTTCGGAGAAATTTCCAAATTTTGACCCAGCGGTATATATAACCTGACCCTGTCGGTGTGACCGAGTGGAACGACTCGATGGCACCGAGATGCAAAACTGCAAGCAATTACTGCAACTCGGTGTGACCGAAAAGTTCTAATCGGTTGCACCGAGATTGAAAACCCTAGATCAACTTGGTGACTCGGTAGGACCGAAAATGATGAATCAGTCAGACCGAGATGCACAAAGAGGTTTTGGAGGTTTAAGTCTATGACGAATCGGGATATCCGAGTGCTCCTCACACAGAGTGGTTCGAATCTAACTTGATCAAACTTTGTGATGTAGCATGAATAGAGTTTGAGACGAGAAAAGCATAGATAGCTAGAGGGTGTTCTTAGGCATTCTTGTCCATCCATTTGGCAAAAGATAAAGAGCTAAACAATCATAGCAACAAATGGATGTCCTCGAATGAGTAAAATATGCATCCAACATGCTCACACGATTAAAATGGCAAATGAAATATGTGACAAAGCATGCACAAACACTCTAACATCTATCAACCAATTTGGCGATGACTAGGTCATCTATATATGAGTATATTGACTTACGAGTCAAATGAGAACATTTGATCATAAGTCATACTCATCGTTTAAGCATGAGTGGGGTTACCACTTTTACATAAAGCATTGTTGTGTTCACACCATTAGAGTTGCTTTAGCTCATTGATTTGAGTAAAGCTCCCCCTAGATGTGATATCCCCCTAAAGGGAATGAACTAACCTTGGGTTTTGTCGATGATGACTTCATGTAGGTGTTGAAGATATAGATGCTCAATGTTGATGTAGATCATTTGGAGCAATCCTTTGGAGTGAGTTGCACTTTCAATACCTACACGGGTTAGTCCCACAAGGAACAAACAAGGATATCCATAGACATAGAGTGACGCATACACAAGATGATGTCCATGAAGTCATTAGGTTACCTTGTCCCTTGTCTTACCAACAAGAGGGTTTGTGACTCCTTGAACTGGTGCAAGATATGGAAGTTGTTGTACTTGATGAAGTGGAACTTGATGTAGTCTTGGGAACCCACTTGACCAAGGCCTTAGGTGCTTTTTCAAATGCATCAATTTCCTCTTGAAGCTTATCCTTGCCTTTTTGCTTGTGGTCTTGTGGTGGAAGATCATCTTGAGCTTGTGTTCCTTTGAAAGAAGTAGGATCATACTTCTCTTGTTGAGGAACAAACTTCGTCTTGGGGTATTGATCTTCTTCCCACTCAACTCCATTGGCATTGAACTTCCGTTCAAAACCAACACCTTGATTATTCCGGCGTCTTCCTTGCTTGCGCACAATTTCCTCAAATTGCTTACTTCCAGCAAGACTCTTGTAAACACCTTTCTCTATGATTCCCTTCAATAAGCTATTTTATTTCTCAAGTGTAACTTGGCTAAGAGAATCATTAGTGAAATCAAGAGAACTACTAGAAGCATCAACATTGGATTTAGCATGATTGTTGTTACTACTAGATGAAGAATCTTTCTTGTTCTTGTTGCTAGATTTAACTTGTGGCATGTAAGTAGACAAGAGTAAACGCTTGGCAATGTAAGAAGAACTTTTCTTGCGAAGATCATCATTGATTGCCTTTAAAAACTCATGCTCTTCCTCAAGGTTGAGCTTTTCAAAGCGTAGCTTATCATGAATCTTTAAAAGTTCTTGATGATTTTCCAAGGTAGTTTCATGAGCTAACTTAAGAGCGTTTAGTTCTTTGGTTAGACGCTCAATCTCCTTCTTATCATCGTCATTCATTTTATCTTGATTAGCATGTTTAATTGACGTTTCATCATAGTTTTCATCACTAGAGTTGTCAACAAGTAAATCATCATCACCTAGCAAATCATCTTCATCACTATTGAAATCAACATACTCGGGATATGTTATCTTTGGACCTTTGGCCATGAAGCATCTTCCAATTACTTCATTTGGTGAGTCAAATATGTCATAGGAGTTGGTTGACACAAGTGCTAGACCGGCAACACCTTCATCTTGAGTATATTCGGAGTCAGAGTGATTACTTCTTTCGGAGTGATTGTCGGAGTTGGAGCCGAATACCCATTCACCAACACGAGCTTGATGTCTTCTTTTTGTGTAGCTCCTTGATGACTTTTCCTTTCTTTCCGAATCCTTGCTTCTCCGAGAGGGTCTTCGTTCATAACGATCATCTCTACTCCTACTTTCTCTTGGTGGTGATTCTTCTCTTCTACTTCTTCTTTTGGGAGAATCTTCTCATTGGAGTAGTGTCTAGGTCTTCCACAATTGTAGCAATTACGCTCACGACTAGAAGATCTTTTTTCATTGTAGGACCTTGACTTGGAACTTCTTTCTTTGCTTTTACTCTTGTAGAACTTGTTGAAGTTCTTTACCATTAGGCTCAATTCTTCATTGAAGTTTTGTTTCTCACTTGAAGATGTGGGAGTATCACATGAGGCTTTGTAAGCACCACTTGACTTGTTGTGAAGCTCTTCGTTATCCTTGAGTGACATCTCATGAGCAACAATTCTTCCAACGACTTCCGTTGGCTTGAGATCTGTGTAATTGGGCATCATTTGGATCAATGTGCACACGGTATCATATTTTCCATCCAAGGCTCTTAGGATCTTCTTGATGATGAATTTGTCGGTCATCTCTTCACTTCCTAAGCCGGCAATCTCATTTGTGATGAGAGCAAGCCTAGAGTACATTTCAGCAACACCTTCACCATCCTTCATTTTGAACTTGTCAAGTTGACTTTGGAGCACATCCAATTTGGACTCCTTAACGAAGTCGGTACCTTCGTGCATATCAATCAAAGTATCCCAAATTTCCTTTGCATTCTCAAGACGGCTGATTTTGTTGAATTCTTCGGGGCATAATCCGTTGAAGAGAATATCACAAGCTTGAGCATTGTGTTGTAGCATCTTCAACTCTTCCGCGGTAGCTTCACGGTTCGGTTCTCTCCCATCAAAAAATTCACCTTGCAAGCCAATACACACAATAGCCCAAACGGCGGGGTTATGTCCAAGAATATGCATTTTCATCTTATGCTTCCAACTAGCAAAATTAGTGCCATCAAAGTAAGGACCTCTACGGTGGTAATTTCCCTCACTAGACGCCATACTCTCCTAGGTTGTGAAACCAAGGCTATGACCACCAAAAAGCTATGGAAATCAAAGCAAATGGAGACCAAAGCTCCGATACCACTTGTAGGATCGGAAGTATGTATAGAGGGGGGTGATTAGACTACTTGACCAAATAAAAATCTAGCCTTTTCTCAATTTTAGTTCTTGGCAGATTTTAGCAACTTAGCATAAGTCAAGCAATCAACCTACACATGCAATTCTAAGAGTATAGCAGCGGAATGTAAAGCAATTGCATGTGAAGGTAAAGGGATGAGTTTGAGGGAGCAAACGCAATGTTGACACGAAGATTTTTTATCCGTGGTTCTGATAGGTGGTGCTATCGTACATCCATGTTGATGGAGACTTCAACCCACGAAGGGTAACGGTTGCGCGAGTCCACGGAGGGCTCCACCCACGAAGGGTCCACGAAGAAGCAACCTTGTCTATCCCACCATGGACGTGGCCCATGAAGGACTTGCCTCACTAGGGTAGATCTTCATGAAGTAGGCGATCTCCTTGCCCTTACAAACTCCTTGGTTCAACTCCACAATCTTGTCGGAGGCTCCCAAGTGACACCTAGCCAATCTAGGAGACACCACTCTCCAAGAAGTAACAAATGGTGTGTTGATGATGAACTCCTTGCTCTTGTGCTTCAAATGATAGTCTCCCCAACACTCAACTCTCTCTCATAGGATTGGATTTGGTAGAAAGAAGATTTGAGTGGAAAGCAACTCGAGGAAGGCTAGAGATCAAGATTTATGTGGTTGGAATGGAATATCTTGACCTCAACACAAGTGTAGGTGGTTCTCTCTCAGAAAATATGTATTGGAAGTGTAGGCATGTTCTGATGGCTCTCTCCATGAATGAAGAGTGGGTGGAGGGGTATATATAGCCTCCACACAAAATCTAACCGTTACACACAAATCACCAAACTCGGTGGGACCGAATCATTAAACTCAGTCGGACCGATTTAGTTCAAAATGTGAACTTTAGGATTCTCGGTGGGACCGACATGTCAACTCAGTGGGACCGATGTCATTAGGGTTAGGGTATAACGTAATCTCGGTGAGACCGATTTTGGTAATAGCCAAACAGAGAGTTGGTCAGGCAAACTCGGTGGGACCGATTCGCTCATCTCGGTTGGACCAAAACGTTACAAAGGGAAACAGAGAGTTTGCAATCCCATCTCGGTGAGACCGAGATCCCTATCGGTGAGAGCGAATTGATTAGGGTTTCTGGCAGTGGCTATGTCAACTGAACTCGGTGGCTCCGGATGGAAAGAATCGGTGGGCCGAGTTGGACTTTTTGGTTTAGGACATATGTGGATATGAGAAAGTAGTGGAGGGTTTTGGAGCATATCACTAAGCATTTTGAGCAAGAATCTCATTAAGCAACACCTCATCCCTTCTTAATAGTATTGGCTTTTCCTATAGACTCAATGTGATCTTGGATCACTAAAATAGAAAATGTAGAGTCTTGTGCTTTGAGCTTGAGCCAATCCTTTGTCCTTAGCATTTTGAAGGGTCCACTTTCTAATCCATGCCATGCCAGTCATTGAGCTTTCCTGAAATATTTTTCTTGGAATAACATTAGCTCAATGAGCTATATGTTGTTAGGAATTATCAAAACCACCCAGGGATAGTCGCACTTTCAGCTGCGGCTCGCATCTTGGACCAACAAAGGTCTAGAGTGAGGATCCTCTGATGAGGTGTTGATGCTGCAAAAACGCATCAAGAGCATGATAGAAAAGGACATCACCCTTGCCGACGTGGTCCAGGTGATGCTTATCCGCCGAGCTCTCCCCTGCCAACGACAGCCTCTCAACATGTGGGAGTTTAATCCGGAAGGTCCATGGACCCTGCATCGATTCTTTGGCACGACGCACAAAGGGATCTGGAAGCTGCTCTTCAAGAATCAGAAGACGTGGCCACGGACATCTGACGACACCAGCCTCGACTGCAACAATCCGGCCTCCCCAGTAAGTGTTAAATTTCTGAACATTACCAAGTTCGTCATTCTTTAGGGAGGGGTACTGAAAATTCCACCTCTTGAACTGGGCTGGATAAAGAAAGCGAAACAGATCAGATGTCCAGCTCCACTCCCCGAAGACTCAGCCGAACCTCTATTAATGAGGATGCTGGTCCTGGCGCCCTACTAGGCGCCGACAAAGAAAGACAAGAAGAAGGGCAAGGAGGCCGGAGATGGCCTCCACCACGAAGGTACTTTGGGCGCTACGTCCGGAGGGACCGAGGCTCCTTCCTCCCACGAGGAAGATGAAGATGAGGAGGAAGGGGAGGAGGAAGAAGAGAACCCTCCTCACAAAGGGAAAAAGAGGGTGGCCTCCGGAGATCTGAAGGAGGGAGCGTCCAAGAGGGGAAGGATATCTCTTTCGGACAACTCGGATTCAGACGCCGAAGCAATCCCCAAGCACCGCCCTGGACCAAGCCTACTGATGCATTGTAAGTACTTAAGGATACTTCACATACTTCCAATCCTTTGCGAATTGAGAGAATAATGTCCAATTACGTGTTCCAGTCTGGCCCGCGACCTCCCTCAAGTATCATCATCATCGGGGGATCTACCGCCAGAGATGATGGAGAGTGAGACACCACCGCAAGCTTCCTCGCCCCCAAGGGCGGATGACATCGAGGTGTCATCCCAGAGAACTTCTCCGTATCGCCGAGAGGTACTGGGGACTATCAACACAGCATCAGAAGGGAGTACCTCAGTCGTCGAGGGCATAGGAGGTGCGACCCTCGTGAAGGTCAGCGATGGGGGCCCTGGATTGTTCGGCCCCCAGCCGAATACCGCTCCGGAGACAGATCCGGAGTCGGGTGAGCGGCCCCCTTCAAGGGAGGGGGAGCGCCTAATACTGCGGCGACCTCCATGAACCCGGAGGCGCCGAACACCCTAATGGACGTATTGCAGAGTGCGTCCGTCTTGGAGGAGCACCGTACCATGATGGGTACGGTGGTTGAGAAGATTCAGTCCGCCAAAAGCGGGCTGAATGAAGCCTTCACGAGCCTACTAATAGGCTTCAAGGTATGCAATGTAATGTCTTTAGCCGCTTTCCATATGAACAATACGCCTGTATATAGATCGCCCCTGAGACTCTGGTCGGCCCATGAACAAGGGCGAACAGAGGATCTATAGATGTCTACGGGAAATAACATACTTATTGGAAAAACGGGCTTCACTGTTAGTAGCAACCGCCCAGGCCGCAGAGGTTTCTGAACTAAAGCAGAAACTGGAGCTGGTGATAAGGACATTGTCCTCATTAACAAGCGGCTCGACGAGGCGCAAGGTATGCTTTGAACATCCCTGTTGTGCCTATATGAATGCGCGAACACCAGGTTGAAACTCAGACGCCGTTATTTGCATAATTGCAGATGGCACTGCCGAGGTCGAGACCCTCAGGGGTGAACTTGCCCAGGCCAAAGAACAGGCCAGGGTGAGCAATGCGGCCGCTGATAAAGCGGCTGCGGATTTGAAGGCTGAATAGGCCACCCGGCGCTAGTGCACGGAGCGGATATCCGTCGTAGAGCGAGAGCTCAAGGACCCCGCCTGCAAGTGCGAATCCCTCGAGAAGGAGAATAAAGCCAAGGCAACCGAACTCGACAAAGCCCTTCAGGAGGCCAAAGACGTGCGGTCCGAATCCAGAGCGGCTCGCGAGGGGATCCGGCAGGCTGGACAGATAGCGGCTGGTAAGCCCTTTCTTTTACAGACTAAGTTTGGCGATCAGAGATATGCCTTGCTTAATCGACTGTGGAGTTCTCCAGACGCTTTTGCGGATCTTCCAAAGAGTGCCGCCGACGCCGCGCAATTCTTCAAGGCTCAGGAGGGATATGCGACGGAGAAGCTATTCTGGACGCAGTTCACGGCGTAGGAGCGCCCGACGCTGCTGAACGACCAAATGGCGCAGTGGGCCGAGCTGCATAAGATATCCGGAGCGGCCATGAAGGACGTTATAGTTCGGCTATGGCCAGTCGAACCCCTTCCAAGCAGCTATTTCGGCTTGGTGCGGTGTCTTGTCGATGCAGTGCCGCGAATTGACATAGTCAAGCGATCAGTGTGCATAGAAGGTGCGCGGATGGCCTTCGCCCGCGTCAAGATGTACTGAGCAAAGATGAAGGCCGCCGATGTTGGAGTTAAGGGCCCGCCTGGAGGCAAGGACCACCGTATGCCGGAGCGCTAGTTAGACGACGTCCTAGAGGGTGCCCGGTTGATAGAGGGTCAGTGCTCAAAGGACATTATGTTCGAATGAATGTACCTGAACTGCTTGGACGTCTTCATTATGTATTAAGGCTTTGTGATATATTTGTGTGTTTATCTGAAAGTTCTATCCTCCTGTGCGGCCGTTTTTGTATTCCTGAGAGTTTTCTAGTCATCGGCTTCAGCCCCCACGTAGATACTATGGGGGTATTCAGAATAGCACATGGTCACACTTGATCCAACGTCTTGGTCCGTAAAGGAGGTGTCAGTGCGGCGAACCAGGCAATCAGACTATGAGGCTTTATCACTCTCACTTAGCCATAGGAGTTTGATGATGGGTCTTACGAGATAGCCCCTGGTATGTACGTGGCTATCCGAAGGCAGATGCGTTTACATATGTGACCGGAAAGCAGTCCTTCATGTAATACGGAAAAAATCGCTAAAATATTTTAATAAGTCGCCGAGTGGCTGACCAGCTCTCGCCGCATCATGATAGTCAGTTTTCGGCTTTCTCAACTGAGGTGCTTATCCGGACGAACCAGAAACACAATCGCAGTAGTTCTCCCTTTACAACCCTAGCCGATCAGACGGAACGTAAGGTAGCAAACACAGGAGCCGGGCAACCCAACTATTGACCAAAGACATGATTCAGAGCCGGTGCATATAGTGCCAAGCCCGGGACGCCGGATTGTGCTGTAAAGCTGTTCGGACTTTGTTTGGCAACACATATGTTGCCACATAGAGCCCCTGGCAATTTTTGCCGAGGTGTGTGCGTGAGACAACTGAAAAGACGGAACACAGTCTATGAATAAAGGCAATACCGGATAAAAATTGTGTTCACTGGAATCTGATTGATACGTCAACACGTAATCTTACAGAGGGTACCGTAATCACCAAGGACATTTTACATGCCGGGGGTCTAAGGGGAAGGCCCTATACAGGTTCTTGAATAAAGTTTTGGTCTACAAAATCCATTGGACCTCCTGCTGCACGTCTGTGCCGCTTTCGCCTTAGAGAGAAAGATTCCTTGAGAGGAATGGTCTTCGACTATTTGTATGGAACCTGGCTCGGGGAGAGTCCTTGTCAGTCCGTGGGGTGAATAGGTTTTGACTCACTTGCGATAAAAGAGAAAAAATAATTAAAGAAAAGGGGGAGGGCCATATAGGGTTGAACCGTACTATAGGCTTGTCCATATTGTGTCTCCGCTGATGCCCAGGGTATCTTGAGTGCATAATTATGCACGCGCAGTACGAATCTCGCGCAGGTACGTGGCGATCGACGGAGGTGAAACTGCTAATCTAGCTCTGGAGTTGCCGAGCTGCCAGCGTGCGGAATTGACCGGACTTGTGTAACAAAGTCCAGCGGCTTGATAGCCGATAAAGTGTGTGAAGGAAATATGCCCTAGAGGCAATAATAAAGTTATTATTTATTTCCATATATCATGATAAATGTTTATTATTCATGCTAGAATTGTATTAACCGGAAACATAATACTTGTGTGAATACATAGACAAACAGAGTGTCACTAGTATGCCTCTACTTGACTAGCTCGTTGATCAAAGATGGTTATGTTTCCTAGCCATTGACATGAGTTGTCATTTGATTGACGGGATCACATCATTAGGAGAATGATGTGATTGACTTGACCCATTCTGTTAGCTTAGCACTCGATCGTTTAGTATGTTGCTATTGCTTTCTCCATGACTTATACATGTTCCTATGACTATGAGATTATGCAACTCCCGTTTACCGGAGGAACACTTTGTGGGCTACCAAACGTCACAACGTAACTGGGTGATTGCAAAGGTGCTCTACAGGTGTCTCCGAAGATACTTGTTGGGTTGGCGTATTTCGAGATTAGGATTTGTCACTCCGATTGTCGGAGAGGTATCTCTGGGCCCACTCGGTAATGCACATCACTTAAGCCTTGCAAGCATTGCAACTAATGAGTTAGTTGCGGATGATGTATTACAGAACGAGTAAAGAGACTTGCCGGTAACGAGATTGAACTAGGTATTGAGATACCGACGATCGAATCTCGGGCAAGTAACATATCGATGACAAAGGGAACAACGTATGTTGTTATGCGGTCTGACCGATAAAGATCTTCGTAGAATATGTGGGAGCCAATATGAGCATCCAGGTTCCGCTATTGGTTATTGACCGGAGACGTGTCTCGATCATGTCTGCATAGTTCTCGAACCCATAGGGTCCGCACGCTTAAAGTTTCGATGATGGTTATATTATGAGCTTATGTGTTTTGATGTACCGAAGGTAGTTCTAAGTTCCGGATATGATCAGGGACATGACGAGGAGTCTCGAAATGGTCGAGACATGAAGATTGATATATTGGACGACTATATTCGGACACCGGAATGGTTCGGGGGGTTATCGGATATATACCGGAGTACCGGGGGTTACCGGAACCCCCCTGGGGGTTTAATGGGCCTACATGGGCCTTAGTGGAGAAGAGGAGGGGCGGCCAGGGCAGGCCACGCGCCCCCTCCCCCTCTAGTCCGAATTGGACAAGGAGGGGGGGGGGCGCCCCCTTTCCTTCTTCTCCTCCTCCTCCTCCTTCCCCCTTCTCCTAATCCAACAAGGAAGGGAGGGAGTCCTACTCCCGGTGGGAGTAGGACTCCTCCTGGCGCGCCTCCTCCTGGCCGGCCGCCTCTCCCCCTTCCTCATTTATATACGGGGGCAGGGGGCACCCCAGAGACACAACAATTGACCATTGATCTTTTAGCCGTGTGCGGTGCCCCCCTCCACCATAGTCCACCTCGATAATATCGTAGCGGTGCTTAGGCGAAGCCCTGCATCGGTAGAACATCATCATCGTCACCATGCCGTCGTGCTGACGGAAATCTCCCTCAAAGCTCGGCTGGATCGGAGTTCGAGGGATGTCATCGAGCTAAACGTGTGCTGAACTCGGAGGTGCCGTACGTTCGGTACTTGATCGGTCGGATTGTGAAGACGTACGACTACATCAACCGCGTTGTGCTAACGCTTCCGCTTTCGGTCTACGAGGGTATGTGGACAATACTCTCCCCTCTCGTTTCTATGCATCACCATGATCTTGCGTGTGCGTTGGAATTTTTTTGAAATTACTACGTTCCCTAACAGTGGCATCTGAGCCTGGTTTTATGCGTAGATGTTATATGCACGAGTAGAACACAAGTGAGTTGTGGGCGATACAAGTCATACTGCTTACCAGCATGTCATACTTTGGTTCCGCGGTATTGTTGGATGAAGCGGCCCAGACCGACATTACGCGTACGCTTACGCGAGACTGGTTCTACCGACGTGCTTAGCACACAGGTGGCTGGCGGGTGTCAGTTTCTCCAACTTTAGTTGAACTTGACGAACTATCGTAGTGGTTTTGATGCATAGGTAAGAACGGTTCTTGCTCAGCCCGTAGCAGCCACGTAAAACTTGCAACAACAAAATAGAGGACGTCTAACTTGTTTTTGCAGGGCATTTTGTGATGTGATATGGTCAAGGCATGATGCTAAATTTTATTGTATGAGATGATCATGTTTTGTAACCGAGTTATCGGCAACTGGCAGGAGCCATATGGTTGTCGCTTTATTGTATGCAATGCAATCGCCCTGTAATGCTTTACTTTATCACTAAGCGGTAGCGATAGTCGTAGAAGCATAAGTTGGCGAGACGACAACGATGTTACGATGGAGATCAAGGTGTCGCGCCGGTGACGATGGTGATCATGAAGGTGCTTTGGAGATGAAGATCACAAGAACAAGATGATGATGGCCATATCATATAACTTATATTGATTGCATGTGATGCTTATCTTTTATGCATCTTATCTTTCTTTGATTGACGGTAGCATTATAAGATGATCTCTCACTAAATTATCAAGGTATAAGTGTTCTCCCTGAGTATGCACCGTTGCGAAAGTTCTTCATACTGAGACACCACGTGATGATCGGGTGTGATAGGCTCTACGTTCAAATACAACGGGCGCAAAACAGTTGCAGACGCGGAATACTCAGGTTAAACTTGACTAGCCTAGCATATAACAGATATGGCCTCGGAACACTGAGACATAAAAGGTCGAGCGTGAATCATATAGTAGATATGATGAACATAGTGATGTTCACCATTGAAACTACTCCATCTCACGTGATGATCGGACATGGTTTAGTTGATTTGGATCACGTAATCACTTAGAGGATTAGAGGGATGTCTATCTAAGTGGGAGTTCTTAAGTAATATGATTAATTGAACTTTAATTTATCTTGAACTTAGTCCTGGTAGTATTAGCATGTCTATGTTGTAGATCAATACCTCGCGTTTAGCTCCCCTGTTTTTATTTTTGATATGTTCCTAGAGAAAACTAAGTTGAAAGATGTTAGTAGCAATGATGCGGATTGGATCCGTGATCTGAGGATTAACCTCATTGCTGCACAGAAGAATTACGTCCTAGAAGCACCGCTAGGTGCCAGACCTGCTGCAGGAGCAACACCAGATGTTATGAACGTCTGGCAGAGCAAAGCTGATGACTAATCAGTAGTTCAGTGTGCCATACTTTACGGCTTAGAACCGGGACTTCAACGACGTTTTGAACGTCATGGAGCATATGAGATGTTCCAGGAGTTGAAGTTAATATTTCAAGCAAATGCCCGGATTGAGAGATATGAAGTCTCCAATAAGTTCTACAGCTGTAAGATGGAGGAGAATAGTTCTGTCAGTGAGCATATACTCAGAATGTCTGGGTATAACAATCACTTGATTCAACTGGGAGTTAATCTTCCGTATGATAGCGTCATTGACAGAATTCTTCAATCACTGCCACCAAGCTACAAGAGCTTTGTGATGAACTATAACATGCAAGGGATGGATAAGACGATTCCCGAGCTCTTCGCAATGCTAACGGCTGCGGAGGTAGAAATCAAAAAGGAGCATCAAGTGTTGATGGTCAACAAGACCACCAGTTTCAAGAAAAAGGGCAAAGGGAAGAAGAAGGGGAACTTCAAGAAAAACAGCAAGCAAGTTGCTGCTCAGGAGAAGAAACCCAAGTCTGGACCTAAGCCTGAGAATGAGTGCTTCTACTGCAAGCAGACTGGGCACTGGAAGCGGAACTGCCCCAAATATTTGGAGGATAAGAAGGATGGCAAGGTGAACAAAGGTATATGTGATATACATGTTATTGATGTGTACCTTACTAATGCTCGCAGTAGCACCTGGGTATTTGATACTGGTTCTGTTGCTAATATTTGCAACTCGAAACAGGGACTACGGATTAAGCGAAGATTGGCTAAGGACGAGATGACGATGCACGTGGGAAATGCTTCCAAAGTCTATGTGATCGCCGTCGGCACGCTACCTCTACATCTACCTTCGGGATTAGTTTTAGACCTGAATAATTGTTATTTGGTGCCAGCCTTGAGCATGAACATTATATCTGGATCTTGTTTGACGCGAGACGGTTATTCATTTAAATCAGAGAATAATGGTTGTTCTATTTATATGAGTAATATCTTTTATGGTCATGCACCCTTGAAGAGTGGTCTATTTTTGTTGAATCTCGATAGTAGTGATACACATATTCATAATATTGAAACCAAAAGATGCAGAGTTGATAATGATAGTGCAACTTATTTGTGGCACTGCCGTTTAGTTCATATCGGTGTAAAGCGCATGAAGAAACTCCATACTGATGGACTTTTGGAACCACTTGATTATGAATCACTTGGTACTTGCGAACCGTGCCTCATGGGCAAGATGACTAAAACGCCGTTCTCCGGAACTATGGAGCGAGCAACAGATTTGTTGGAAATCATACATAGAGATGTATGTGGTCTGATGAATGTTGAGGCTCGTGGCGGGTATCGTTATTTTCTCACCTTCAAACATGATTTAAGCAGATATGGGTATATCTACTTAATGAAACATAAGTCTGAAACATTTGAAAAGTTCAAAGAATTTCAGAGTGAAGTTGAAAATCATCGTAATAAGAAAATAAATTTTCTACGATCTGATCATGGAGGAGAATATTTTAGTTACGAGTTTGGTCTTCATTTCAAACAATACGGAATAGTTTCGCAACTCACGCCACCCGGAACACCACAGCGTAATGGTGTGTCCGAACGTCGTAATCGTACTTTACTAGATATGGTGCGATCTATGATGTCTCTTACTGATTTACCGCTATCGTTTTGGGGTTATGCTCTAGAGACGGCCGGATTCACGTTAAATAGGGCACCATCGAAATCCGTTGAGACGACGCCTTATGAACTGTGGTTTGGCAAGAAACCAAAGTTGCCGTTTCTTAAAGTTTGGGGCTGCGATGCTTATGTGAAAAAGCTTCAACCTGATAAGCTCGAACCCAAATCAGAAAAATGTGTCTTCATAGGTTACCCAAAAGAGACTGTTGGGTACACCTTCTATCACAGATCCGAAGGCAAGACTTTTGTTGCTAAATTTGGAATCTTTCTAGAGAAGGAGTTTCTCTCGAAGGAAGTGAGTGGGAGGAAAGTAGAACTTGATGAGGTAACTGTACCTGCTCCCTTATTGGAAAGTAGTTCATCACAGAAACCGGTTCCTGTGACACCTACACCAATTAGTGAGGAAGTTAATGATGATGATCATGAAACTTCAGATCAAGTTGTTACTGAACCTCGTAGGTCAACCAGAGTAAGATCCACACCAGAGTGGTACAGTAATCCTGTTCTGGAGGTTATGTTACTAGACCATGACGAACCTACGAACTATGAAGAAGCGATGGTGAGCCCAGATTCCGCAAAATGGTTTGAGGCCATGAAATTTGAGATGGGATCCATGTATGAGAACAAAGTGTGGACTTTGGTTGACTTGCCCGATGATCGGCAAGCCATCGAGAACAAATGAATCTTCAAGAAGAAGACTGACGCTGACGGTAATGTTACTGTCTATAAAGCTCGACTTGTTGCAAAAGGTTTTCGACAAGTTTCAAGGGATTGACTACGATGAGACTTTCTCACCCATAGTGATGCTTAAGTCTGTCCGAATCATGTTAGCAATTGCCGCATTTTATGATTGTGAAATTTGGCAAATGGATGTCAAAACTGCATTCCTGAATGGATTTCTGGAAGAAGAGTTGTATATGATGCAACCGGAAGGTTTTGTCGATCCAAAAGGAGCTAACAAAGTGTGCAAGCTCCAGCAATCCATTTATGGACTGGTGCAAGCCTCTCGGAGTTGGAATAAACGCTTTGATAGTGTGATCAAAGCATTTGGTTTTATACATACTTTTGGAGAAGCCTGTATTTACAAGAAAGTGAGTGGGAGCTCTGTAGCATTTCTGATATTATATGTGGATGACATATTGCTGATTGGAAATGATATAGAATTTCTGGATAGCATAAAGGGATACTTGAGTAAGAGTTTTTCAATAAAGGACCTCGGTGAAGCTGCTTATATATTGGGCATCAAGATCTATAGAGATAGATCAAGACGCTTAATTGGACTTTCACAAAGCACATACCTTGACAAAGTTTTGAAGAAGTTCAAAATGGATCAAGCAAAGAAAGGGTTCTTGCCTATGTTACAAGGTGTGAAGTTGAGTAAAACTCAATGCCCGACCACTGCAGAAGATAGAGAGAAGATGAAAGATGTTCACTATGCTTCAGCCATAGGCTCTATCATGTATGCAATGCTGTGTACCAGACCTGATGTGTGCCTTGCTATAAGTTTGGCAGGGAGGTACCAAAGTAATCCAGGAGTGGATCATTGGACAGCGGTCAAGAACATCCTGAAATACCAGAAAAAGACTAAGGATATGTTTCTCGTTTATGGAGGTGACAAAGAGCTCATCGTAAATGGTTACGTTGATGCAAGCTTTGACACTGATCCGGACGATTCTAAATCGCAAATCGGATACGTGTTTACATTGAACGGTGGAGCTGTCAGTTGGTGCAGTTCTAAATAAAGCGTTGTGGCGGGATCTACGTGTGAAGCGGAGTACATAGCTGCTTCAAAATCAGCAAATGAAGGAGTCTGGATGAAGGAGTTCATATCCGATCTAGGTGTCATACCTAGTGCATCGGGTCCAATGAAAATCTTTTGTGACAATACTGGTGCAATTGCCTTGGCAAAGGAATCCAGATTTCACAAGAGAACCAAGCACATCAAGAGACGCTTCAATTCCATCCGGGATCTAGTCCAGGTGGGAGACATAGAAATTTGCAAGATACATACGGATCTGGATGCAGACCCGTTGACTAAGCCTCTTCCACGAGCAAAACATGATCAGCACCAAGACTCCATGGGTGTTAGAATCATTACTGTGTAATCTGGATTATTGACTCTAGTGCAAGTGGGAGACTGAAGGAAATATGCCCTAGAGGCAATAATAAAGTTATTATTTATTTCCTTATATCATGATAAATGTTTATTATTCATGCTAGAACTGTATTAACCGGAAACATAATACTTGTGTGAATACATAGACAAACAGAGTGTCACTAGTATGCCTCTACTTGACTAGCTCGTTCATCAAAGATCGTTATGTTTCCTAGCCATTGACATGAGTTGTCATTTGATTAACGGGATCACATCATTATGAGAATGATGTGATTGACTTGACCCATTCCGTTAGCTTAGCACTCGATCGTTTAGTATGTTGCTATTGCTTTCTTCATGACTTATACATGTTCCTGTGACTATGAGATTATGCAACTCCCGTTTACTGGAGGAACACTTTGTGGGCTACCAAACGTCACAACGTAACTGGGTGAGTATAAAGGTGCTCTACAGGTGTCTCCGAAGGTACTTGTTGGGTTGGCGTATTTCGAGATTAGGATTTGTCACTCCGATTATCGGAGAGGTATCTCTGGGCCCACTCGGTAATGCACATCACTTAAGCCTTGCAAGCATTGCAACTAATGAGTTAGTTGCGGGATGATGTATTACAGAACGAGTAAAGAGCTTGCGGTAACGAGATTGAACTAGGTATTGAGATACCGACGATCGAATCTCGGGCAAGTAACATATCGATGACAAAGGGAACAACATATGTTGTTATGCGGTCTGACCGATAAAGATCTTCGTAGAATATGTCGGAGCCAATATGAGCATCCAGGTTCCGCTATTGGTTATTGACCGTAGACGTGTCTCGGTCATGTCTGCATAGTTCTCGAACCCGTAGGATCCGCACGCTTAAAGTTTCGATGGTGGTTATATTATGAGTTTATGTGTTTTGATGTACCGAAGGTAGTTCGGAATTCTGGATGTGATCACGGACATGACGAGGAGTCTCGAAATGGTCGAGACATGAAGATTGATATATTGGACGACTATATTCGGACATCGGAATGGTTCCGAGGGTTATCAGATATATACCGGAGTACCGGGGGTTACCGGAACCCCCCCGGGGGTTTAATGGGCCTACATGGGCCTTAGTGGAGAAGAGGAGGTGCGGCCAGGGCAGGCTGCGCGCCCCCTCCCCCTCTAGTCCAAATTGGACAAGGAGGGGGGGCCTTTCCTTCTTCTCCTCCTCCTCCTTCCCCCCTTCTCCTAATCCAACAAGGAAGGGAGGGAGTCCTACTCCCGGTGGGAGTAGGACTCCTCCTAACGCGCCTCCTCCTAGCCGGCCTCCTCTCCCCCCTTGCTCCTTTATACACGGGGGAAGGGGGCACCCCAGAGACACAACAATTGATCATTGATCTTTTAGCCATGTGCGGTGCCCCCCTCCACCATAGTCCACCTCGATAATATCGTAGCGGTGCTTAGGCGAAGCCCTGTGTCGGTAAAACATCATCATCGTCACCACACCGTCATGCTGACGGAACTCTCCCTCAAAGCTCGGCTGGATCGGAGTTTGAGGGACGTCATCGAGCTGAACGTGTGCTGAACTCGGAGGTGTCATACATTCGGTACTTGATCGGTCGGATCATGAAGATGTACGACTACATCAACCGCGTTGTGCTAACACTTCCGCTTTCGGTCTACGAGGGTACGTGGACAATACTCTCCCCTCTCGTTGCTATGCATCACCATGATCTTGCGTGTGCGTAGGAATTTTTTTGAAATTACTACGTTCCCCAACAGTGTGCGGCTTGACAGGGCCGCTCTGTACTTCAGCCGCGATGGCTGCAGTATGCTCCTGAGTACGGAGGGAGCGTTCCATGTTTCCATTGATTGTAATGACGCCCCATGGACCGGGCATCTTGAGCTTTAGATAGGCATAGTGTGGGGCTGCATTAAAATGGGTGAAAGCGGTTTCTCCGAGTAGTGCGTGATAGCCACTGCGGAAGGGGACGATGTCGAAGATTAAGTCTTCGCTTCAGAAGTTGTCTGGCGAACCGAAGACGACTTCCAATGTTATTGAGACCGTGCAGCGGGCCTCTACACCAAGTATTACTCCCTTAAAGGTGGTTTTAGTGGGCTTGATTCTTGACGGATCAATGCCCATTTTGCGGACAGTGTCCTGGTAAAGCAAGTTGAGACTATTGCCGCCGTCCATAAGGACTCGCGTAAGGTGGATCCGTCGATGATTGGATCGAGGACCAGAGCTGCCGAACCTCTGTGATGGATACTGGTTGGGTGGTCCTTTCGGTCAAAGGTGATCGGACATGCCAAGCATGGATTGAATTTTGGGGCGACCGGCTAGATGGCGTAGACGTCCCGTAATGCGCGCTTGCGCTCCCGCTTAGTGATATGTGTGACATATATCATATTCACCGTTTTCACTTTGGGGGGAATTTCTTCTGTCCCCCTGTGCTCGGTTGATGAGGCTCTTCGTCGTCGTCCTCGCTGGGCGGTGCTACATCTTGATCTTGCGTTGGATTTCCCCGAAGAGGAGAGGATGATGCAGCAGAGTAGCGTAAGTAATTCCCTCAGTTTTTGAGAACCAAGGTATCAATCCAGTAGGAGGCCACGCTCAAGTCCCTCGTACCTACACAAAAGCAATAGCTCAGCGCAACCAACACGATTAGGGGTTTTCAATCCCTTCACGGTCACTTACGGGAGTGAGATCTGATAGAGAATATTTTTGGTATTTTTGATATAGAGATGCAAAGCAAAAAGTAAAAGGCAAAGTAAAAAGCAAAGGAAGATTAAAGTGATGGAGATTGATATGATGAGAATAGACCCGGGGGCCATAAGTTTCACTAGTGGCTTCTCTCAAGAGCATAAGTATTCTACGGTGGGTGAACAAATTACTGTTGAGAAATTGACAGAATTGAGCATAGTTATGAGAATATCCAGGTATGATCATGTATATAGGCACCACGTCCGAGACAAGTAGATCGAAACGATTCTGCATCTACTACTATTACTCCACTCATCGACCGCTATCCAGCATGCATCTAGAGTATTAAGTTAAAAACAGAGTAACGCCTTAAGCAAGATGACATGATGTAGAGAGATAAATTCATGCAATATGAAATAAACCCCAACTTGTTATCCTCGATGGCAACGATACAATACGTGCCTTGCTGCCCCTTCTGTCACTTGGAAAGGACACCGCAAGATCGAACCCAAAGCTAAGCACTTCTCCCACGGCAAGAACTACCAATCTAGTTGGCCAAACCAAACGGATAATTCGAAGAGACTTGCAAAGATAACCAATCATACATAAAAGAATTCAGAGAAGATTCAAATATTATTCATAGATATACTTGATCATAAACCCACAATTCATCGGTCTCAACAAACACACCGCAAAAAGAAGATTACATCGAATAGATCTCCACAAGAGAGGGGGAGAACATTGTATTGAGATCCAAAAAGAGAGAATAAGCCATCTAGCTAATAACTATGGACCCGAAGGTCTGAGGTAAACTACTCACACTTCATCGGAGAGGCTATGATGATGTAGAAGCCCTCCGTGATGACGGCCGTCTCCGGCGGAGCTCCGGAACAGGCCCCAAGATGGGATCTCGTGGATACAGAAAGTTGCGGCGGTGGAATTAGGTTTTTGGCTCCGTATCTGTTTGTTTGGGGGTACGTAGGTATATATAGGAGGAAGAAGTACGTCGATGGAGCTTCGGTGGGCCCACGAGGGTGGGGGCGCGCCTGGGGGTGTAGGGCGCGCCCCCTACCTCGTTCCCACCTCGAAGCTTCCTTGGTGTAGGGTCCAAGTCTCTTGGGTCATATTCGGTGAGAAAATCACGTTCCCGAAGGTTTCATTCCGTTTGGACTCCGTTTGATATTCCGGTTCTTCGAAACACTGAAAAAGGCAAAAAACAGCAATTCTGGGCTGGGCCTCTGGTTAATAGGTTAGTCCGAAATATAATATAAAAGTGGAAAATAAAGCCCAATATAGTCCAAAACAGTAGATAATATAGCATGGAGTAATCAAAAATTATAGATACGTTGGAGACGTATCAGGCGGCCCTTTCCCTTTGTGTTCGGCGTTGAGTTTGCCGGCCTGTTTAAGAACCCAACAGATTCTGTTGGTATGATAGGCAGGCTTATAGGGGGTGCCATGAATCAGACAAGGCTGATCGAGTATTCTGTCCAAACTGGATGGACCATCTTTGTTTCCTTTGAACGACTTCTTTCATTGGCCGGGTTTAGGGCCACTGAATCCGCGTTGATTGCCATATCTTCGGCCCCGTCATTATTGATTTGGCGCTTGTGCTTGTTGTGTCGTGGCCTACCATTGCCGTCCCTGGCTTCGGAGGTCCCGGGTCGCTGGTGCTATTGCTTCTACGGGCTAGCCAGCTGTCTTCTCCCGCGTAAAAGCGGGTCATGAGCGCGGTAAGGGCTGCCATGGACTTCGGCTTTTCTTGGCCGAGGTGTCTGGCGAGCCATTCGTCGCGGACGCTGTGTTTAAAGGCCGCGAGGGCTTCGGCGTCCGGACAGTCTAAAATTTGGTTCTTTTTAATTAAGAACCTAGTCCAGAGTTTCCGGGCTGACTCTCCGGGTTGCTGAACTATGTGGCTGAGGTCATCAGCATCTGGGGGCCATACATAGGTACCTTGGAAGTTATCTCAAAAGGCATCTTCCTAATCTTCCCAGCTACCGATGGAGTTTTCTGGAAGGATGTTTAGCCAGTGCCGTGCTGGTCCCTTAAGTTTTAGGGGGAGATATTTGATGGCATGTAGATCGTCGCCACGAGCCATGTGAATGTGGAGAAGAAAATCTTCAATCCAGACTGTGGGATCCATCGTACCATCGCATGATTCGATGTTTACGGGTTTAAACCCTTCTGGGAACTGGTGCTCCATTACCTCATCGGTGAAGCATAGGGGGTGTGTGGTGCCTCTGTATCGGGTAATGTCTCGACGCAGTCCGGGTGAAGTCCGTATGCGGTTTTATGCCCGGGTGAGGTTGTGCTTGTCGCGCCAGGCCTGATGGCCGGCCTCTCGTGCTGGGGCACGCCCCCTTGATCCGTAGATTGATCTAGTCTGACCGGCTCTATTGTCCAGGTCCTATCGTAGGTCGTAGGTGTATCCTAGAGCCGCTGTTTCTCTGCCTCTAGGGCGAGGTGGTGCGGGTGGGTGTTGGGCTTGAGTTGCCACTCTGTCCCGGCCACGTGGTGGTTGGTCCGGTCTGTCAACCGCATCACACGTTGGCGGTATGGGCTCCAGGGCTTCATCGTCAAATTGTGGTAGTAGCTTGCGCTTCGGGTAACTCTTAGTTGGGCGTTCGAGGCCGTATTCCTCGGCTGCCAGGACGTTAGTTCATCTGTTGTTGAGCAGATCTTGATCAGCTTGAAGCTGTTGCTGCTTCTTTTTCATGCTTCTTGCAGTGGCTATTAGCCGGCGCTTAAAGCGCTCTTGTTCAAGGGGTTCCTCTGGCATGATGAAATCTTCGTCGCCGAGGCTCACGTCGTCCTCGGAGAGTGGTAGATAATTGCGTTCCTCCGAGTCCTCATTCCCTGCTAGCTCGTCAGGGTCAACTTGCCCGTCCTCCCAATCATCCTTTTCGGATGTTGGTTCGATAGGGCCTTCTTGGTCTTCGGCGTTCTCCGGAGTATTATTGTCTCCGGTGCCGGTGTTGCTATCTTTGTCGCGATGCGATTTAGAGCGGCGCTGCTGACGTCGATGCTTTGGTGGTATCTCAGGAGGTTCGTCCTCGACTGGATCCTTCTCATCATCGCCGTCGCCTTCTTTAGGTGTGTCCACCATGTACACTTCATATGAGGAAGTGGCCGTCCAGCGTCCGGTGAATGGCGGGTTTTGGCCTGCTCCTCTCCGGCATCGTCATCCATACCTTTTTTTAGAACATAGACGTCAGGGACGTCCGGCTTTAAATTAATAAAGCCCTCAACATAGGCAGTGTGCACACACAAACAAACCTAACAAACGGAGCCACAACTAGTCACCCATGTTCTAAGGCATGCCACACAAGGCAACGGCGACGAAATAAAGTGCATTACATGGCATTACCAGCCAAATTAACGAGCACGCAAGCTCGGGGGTAACCAAGACCAAAAGGACTGCCCATATCGTCATCCATACCTTCAATGTCTTCTGAGGTGTAATCGAGCATGTCAGTTAAATCCTCGATAGTGGCTATGAAGTGGGTGGTGGGTGGGAAGTAAAATTCCCTGCTTTCAGCCCCTAGTCCGGGCTGAGCGCAACTCAGGGGTGATTCCTCTGTGATGGCGAGGGATCGAATTAAGTCCAAAACCTTGTTTAAGAGCGAGGTTTGGACGGGGAAGCGAGAGTCCGTGGAGTTGGGCGGGACAGAAGTTCCCTGGCCGAGCTCGCATGACGCGGACTTCAAGGGTTCAGAGTTAGTGTCCGGAGAGGAGTCCGACTTTACGCTGATAGAGGGAGCATGGCATAACTCCGGGCCTGCCGGTGATGCTACCCCCTCCGGTTCTCTAGTATCGATCTCTATAGCTGCAGAGAGTCCGGCGGGCTCTAGACTCTCGTCTTTGGACTTGGTGACGTGCTCCGGATCTAAGGCCGGAGAGGTGGTTGGGGCCGCGAACCCCTGGAATATCAAGTCTCCTCGAATATCAGCGACATAATTCAGATTTCCAAAACTGATTTGATGACCAGGGGCGTAGCTATCGATCTGCTCTAGGTGGCCAGCCGAGTTGGCCCGTAGTACGAAGCCGCCGAATACAAAGATTTGGCTGGGGAGAAAAATCTCCTTTGCGGCGGTATTGCTGTGGATGATCGATGGAGCCATCGAGCCTTTCGACGACGGCACAGTGGAACTCTCAGTGAAAGCATCAATGTCGGTGTCAAAACCGACGGATCTCGGGTAGGGGGTCCCGAACTGTGCGTCTTAGGGTCGAAGGTAACAGGAGATGGGGACACGATGTTTACCCAGGTTCGGGCCCTCTTAATGAAGGTAATACCATACTTCCTGCTTGATTGATTTTGATGAGTATAGGGGTTACAAGAGTTAATCTACCTGGAGGTCGTAATGGCTAAACCCTAGACGTCTAGCCTATATGATTATGATTGCCTCTATGAACTAAACCCCCCGGTTTATATAGACACCAGAGGGGGCTAGGGTTATACAGAGTCGATTTACAGAGAAAGAAATCTTCATATCCGAACGTCAAGCTTGCCTTCCACACCAAGGAGAGTCCCATCCGAACACGGGGGAATGCCTTCCATCTTGTATCTTCATGGCCCACGAATCCGGCCCACGTCACATAGCCCGGACGTCCGGGGACCCCCTAATCCAGGACTCCCTCACCCCCTACATCTTGAATCATCAGGCCTCTTTCCTTGCCTCTCTTACTATATCAGAATTCACACCACAATAGTTGATGCCCACCGTGGGGTTGCACATGTCGCGATCGATGACACGGGTGGTTCATTCGTCTTCATCGACTTCCGACACAGAGCATATGCGTCAGAATGGACAGAGGTATTTCAAACGTATATAATGCAACTTATACACAAATCCATAGCATCAACCTTGGAAACGTACTGGATGGCTGGAGATCTGCCGCTACATGCTGTCACCGTGCAATTTTCCTTTTCGTACACCATCCTCATACACACATGAATTACGAGGGTAAAGCAATGTAACATCTTTTGTGGTATATATGCCCATCAGACTAATTAATACATTAGCTAGAACAATGTAGGGCAAACCCACATGGGACGATGTTTATGACTCGTCACGTAATATCCTGTCCTCTCGACCCCATCACCAACACTTTGGTCTTCCCTACAGTACATTTGCCCGTCGTTGTCAATTGTAACAAGGTACACCACATCATCGGGCAACTTCTTTGTTGGTGATAAGTTTTCTTCGGAGTAGTAGACATGATTTCTCTCCAAACCATGATGCCCATCTGCCGTCACGTGCACCGCCTTAGACCAATTCACCCCTAAGAACAAGGCGTGGTCACCAAAATTAAGTACTTCTACCCACTTGTACTTGTAAGCCTTGTCGTTATCGGTGTCGACAAGTGTAAAAATCTTGAAGAAGGACTCTCGGTTCGGCAACCACCAACGATCTATTGCCATAGTTGGCTTGCCGTGTAGCTCGAGGAGATGGGCCTCATATACCTGGGTACCGTGGCGCCTTTCGATGGCCAGCGGGTGGCAGGATGTGATGACCGGCGTGCCCTCTGCCTTCATGTCAATCTTGAACCTGATCAGCTCCTCGTTAGGATAGACAAGACCATATAGCTCACCTTTGCAGAATGCAATGTCTATAATGAATTTTTCGCCTAATGTTTTTACGGTCCACCCGCTCTCGTGACGGCCAGATTTACACAGTGCAATGTGGGACCGCTCATAAGCGATGGCTGCAAGGATGCAGCTGCTAGAGGTGGGAGCTTCGGAGAAGATGATTTTTCGAAGGCTGGTTGTTCCGATGTCATCTACGTCTGGAGATGGGCTGGCCTCCACCTCCTCACCAGAGAAGAGATTCACGATGACGAGCTTGCTCCAGTCGACCGCAGCGACCCAGCCGCCTTCGTGTGAGCCCAGGAACCACTTGTCTTCTGCCTTGTCTGGAACGCGCACGACCCAGCTGTCGTCGGGGCCGCACAGCCGCTTCGTCCCGTTGCATCGGACACGCCGCAGCGACACGAGCAGAAGCGGGCGGCCCGGCGGCCGCGGGAGCAGCGACGCGGCGGCTCGCCACCCCTTGCAAACGGCGGCGACGCGCACACGATCGCGCGGGCAGGCAAGCCTGAGGCGGACCAGGCCGAGGAGGTCGTCTGGCAGGTCGGACCACTGCGGCGATGACGACGACTGGGTGCTGCCGGCGGTTGTCGACATACCGCGCGTCCGTGTCTCTCGGTCGATTACGAGCGGTTGGCAAGCACAAGTGGCACTAGAAACGAGAATCGAACCTTTTTGTTGGTGATATTTGTAGCGATTGGGTCGATCTGTTACACCGAGTCTGGTCTCCGATCGTGCCTGTCGCTCTAATCCGAATCGAAAGTAGAGTCCAAACACTTGCATATACAGAGAAGGCAAACCAGGGGAGGAAGCAGGTTACACGAGGATCCGTGACTGCGGCCTCCTCGCCGAAGCATGTCAGGAGAGCCAGCCGTCGCAACTCGCACGCACTGCGGAGACTTTTTTTTTTGAAATAAACGAAAACTTTATTCATTAGAGATAGCAAGTACTCTCTCTGTAAACTAATATAAGAGCGTTAGTAATCTAAACGCTCTTATATTAGTTTACGGAGGGAGTACATCATTTGTGAGGGTCATTACAATTTCATTTACAGGTTCCTCAAATCAATCAGAAATCAACGAAAATTTAGCTAAACTCGCAAGCTTATGAGCTATTTTATTTGCTTCCCTGTTGCAATGTTCGAATCTAGTAGCAATGAAGTCACAAGCATAATGAAAACAATCGTCGAAAATTGCCGCCGCCGCACCCGCCAACTGTCCTCCGTTCTTCATGGTATCAATCACCTCCAGATTGTCCGAGTTAATAATAAGGCACTGCGGAGACTTTGCTGGAAGGAAGCCGCACGCGCTAGAGTCTCGCGTCATCCCGGCAGAGCTTCAGGGTGCGGGGAAGCGAGGGCCTAAAGTTCAACATAATAGTGTCAGTATCAATGAACGCCCGGATTCCAACGCCGACTCCTGCACTCCAAACAAATACTTCCTCCTCCTAAAATTCTTATCGTAGATTTGTTACATACGAATATATAATGTTACGTTTTAGTATTAGATAATCCGTATCTAGACAAATCAAAAACAAAATTTTTGGAACAAAGGACGTACATAATAAGTTTCCGTCTGTCAACCATGTCCAAAACAGGATTATCCACACAGCGCAATGCAAGAACGGATACAGAGGTCTGCTCAGTGCATTCCTCGTGTTCTGAAATGCGTGAGGAGCCAACCCAATAATACTTCGTCAACTTAATCCCAACTTACTATATAGTCCCTCCATAAAGAAATATAAGAGTGTTGAGATCACTAAAGCTACTTATTAGCAACAAAAACTTTATATCTACCTACCTACGTGCGTTTCTCTAATTTTTTCATTCGTTCAGTGTTGAAAATATTTGTTTCTATTCGAGGTGGTACTAATTTTTTATCCGTTCCTCTATTAGAAAAGAAAAAACGCTAGAGTTTCATACATGGGCCGCCCGCAGTGTGGCTCTGCAAAGCCAACCTAGTTATTTTCATGCCATGCAGGTGGGAAAACCCTATTTACGCATGGTGCGTCAAATAGCTGCAAATTCGCACAGGGCGCCCAACTTGGCCTGAATTTTTTTTGTGTTATGCTTCTCTTTATCTTTTTTCGTTTCTTTCTCTTTTTCTTTCCTGTTTCTTTTGTCTTTTTTCCTTTTAAGTTTATTTTTCTTTCTTCCTTTTTTCGTAAATTCAATTTTTTTAATAAAGTTGGTAATATCATAAAATTTTGGATTTAATTTTTATTAAAATGTGCATCATTTTACAATATATTCCGTTTAAAAAGTGTTCAGAAAATTGAAACTTTGTTCTCATTCGAAAATAGTCGCAAATTCGCACGGGGCACCCAAGCTGGGCTGAACCGTTTTTTTGTTCTGTGTTCTTTTTTCTTTTTCTTTTTTTTCCATTTCTTTCTATTTGTCTTTCCTGTTTCTTTTGTCTTTTTTCCCTTCAAGTTTATTTTTATTTCTCCCTCTTTCATAAATTCCAAAATTCCGAAAAAAATAATATCATAAAAACTCAATGTTTTTAAAAATGTTCGGAATTTTAAAGTATATTCCGTTTTGAAAAATGACCAGAACATTAAATCTTTGTTCTCATTCCAAATTGGTTCCGATTTTAAAAAAATGTTCCATTTTTTCTTTCTGTTTTCCAAAGTTGTAGGAGATTTTAAAAATGTCCCAAATACGATGTTTTACTGAAATGTTCGCAAATTTATAATAATGTCCGAGTTTAAAGAAACACATTTTCACAAATTGTTCTGAATGATCAAAATATGTTACCTTTTTCAAAAAATCATAAATTAAAAAATGTTTATTTTATTATAAAAGGTTGTGTTTTCAAATAAAATTGTGAATTTCAAACGTCTCAAATTTTGTTGTCTATTTCTGAAAATGTAAGGATTTTTTTAAAAAAATGGGATTTTCAAAATTATTCATGTTTCCAAGTATATTCACCAATTTATATTTTTTTAAAGTTAAAAACAACAAAAATTGTTTCTAATCTGAAACTGAAGTATCACCTTAAAGATTTGAGCTGGCCATATATTGGTAGGACTCGTTTCTTTGAGTGGCTAGCAACACTTTGTTAGGTCTTTGAGGGCATGATTTCGATCCTTCAACTCGACATTTTTTTGGAATTTTTTGCGACTTACAAACACAGGCCGTCTTGGAGTCTACCAGTGTGCTGGCCCATACACGAACCAATGTGCGTCCCACACGCTATTTTATGCAACTAGCGTCATATATTAGCCCCCATGAAGTTGGCCCAAGAAAAAATTGCTCCGTCGCACATGCAGTATTGGGCCTCAGCCGCACTCCCCTACTGGGTCATCCGAGGGAGCAATTTTTTTTCTTGGGCCAATAAAAGAGAATATGTTGGTTTAGCTCGAATAAAAAATCTGTGGGCACTTGAGCGCTAAAATAATCAAAGAGAATAAACCCTAATAAAGAAGGGACATTGATGTCTGGTTATGCGCTAAATATGCTAATGAAATGAGATTTATGCGCTACAATTAGTCATCCATCCTGTTATGCCATCATAAGCGAGAGTGGTCGAAGCAACCGTGCCTCGAAGGTCGCCGTATAGCTACCAAATAAGGAGGCAGACACAACCCCGAGACAGAGACGGGCCTGGAGAAAAAAAAGGCACGAGTTGGATGGTTGCCGCCACACCGACTAACCCCGCCACTATCAAGATCTCGTGAGAAAAACATGACCTGCGAGAAGACCACAACTCATCTCTCTATCGCGCCGCTATGGAGATCATTTTTGGTGGACATATCAATTACCTCTCCCATTGCTTCTCGCAAAGAAGTATCTCTCCGATTGCAACGCACGGGAATATGTGCTAGTATATTGGTAAAAAGCAAAACTGTCGGATGATCTGTAATCCCAAGGTCATATGCACCCAATGATCAATAATAAAATGTTAAAAAGTTAGTAATTTTTTTAGCAACAAACATTGATGAGTGTTTCAACAGCATGCAAGTTTTAGTGATGGAATGACATTTGTGGAGGTCTAAACAAAACAAGATCGATGCTCCAAAATGCTTTTAAAACTAGTTTTTGTGGAGCATCCATTTGTTTTTTTGTTGAGACCTCCACGACTATCATTCCATTGCACATAGGTAAAACCTTCATCAATGTTTATTAAAAAAGCAGAAAATTTTCTAAGATATTTTTTTGTTTTTACTATTGATACAGGTGGATATGAGTTCGGTATCAGAAACTTTGTGTCCAAGCTGGAACACTTTTTCACGTTGATCAATCACAGACACCGACAAATTGCACGGTAAAAGCATCGGCAAAAGAAATGGTTGAAATGATTCGTGGCCATTATAGAAGCTTTTTTTTCGAAAGCAAGTAAATTGTGTGCCTTAGCTTTATAGAAGGCAAGGAGTAAAGTACAAGAAAGATCAACAAGCTCCCACCACAACCCGGTGAGAAACAAATCTGACTCAAACTTCACCACGCACAAAACAACCACAACGGATAAGAGCATGTCCTAAACTGGTCAAACAAAGTCGTGTCTCGACCAATGCCGATCACCTCCAAAGAGCAATGAGTCCAAAAAAAATCTTCTTGTCAACGGACAAACCACCCTTGAGCACCTAGAAGAGTTGGCAGGTGGGTGGCGGGACTTGGCCATCCCCGAGAAAGCCGTTGTCTTGGACTCACCCGCGACGGCGCACATAGAGCCCTTGCAACACAATCTAGAACAACGCTGAGCACCAAAGAAACACAACATAGAACCTCCAAGGCATGTCTCCAAAAAGGATGCTCCCAACAGAGGAACAATGCAGGTGCACTAGAGGATGCCGAGGAAGATAAGAGGATTTCTAATAAGGAATCAGCCAGCGCTTCTATATGTATGTATTTGAATAAGCCTATGTCGATGCAGGATATAATCCTGCAACTAATTAGGATAAAGCCTCTCTCGAAGTATATTTAAGGGATGAATCAAGAATCCATTATATCTTTATTCAAGTTGTTTCTACAAATGTTTGTTCAGTTTTGTAGGCTGAAGCACCACTCTATCTCATTTTCTCTGATTGCTGGACTTTGGTAGTAGTGACGATGGTGAAGGACCTGATACGACACCCGGGTGATTGTAACTTGCGACCTACTCTTACTGATTTCTTCAATCTTGTCTCTGGTCTTGGTTCTTACATGATTGAGCACATTCCCAGGAACAAGAATCTTATGGCTCATAATCTTACATATAAAGCTTTCTCTAGTAGAACTCCCTCTAGTTGCAATCTTCTTTGCAGCAAAGGCTCAAGCTGTAACTCCAATATTGCTTTTGAAGTCATCTCTTTTTCTAGAGCAAACCTGGTCTCTATACACTGCCTAGGTTGCTAACAATAAAACACGGAGACCTCTTTATAGGGTTGTTTCCTGCCAAAAGAAAAAGAGGAATGATGCCATGGACGTCACCATTGCTGATCCGGATCTGAATTTAGGCTTTCGCCAGGAGACAACAAACCAAGTGAGAGAGATAGAGCGCGCGAATGAGGTGCTGACACACTACATCGACGCCTCCAAGGAGGGGGAATGACACCTGACTAGGTCATCTCCTAGCAGGTAGGCGCACGGTGACTTAAACCTAATAGAAACCCATGGGGGCCAGGCCCACATTCGTCAGATACCGGTATACCAGTCAGAATGGTGGAGGTTTATTCACTGGGGCCAGTCAACCACATGGAGATTCACTTGGAACGAAAAGAGCACAATTCCACTAGGGCGTACTTCACTCGGATAGGAGCACCTCAACGACCAGGTGCATTAATTAAGGTGTTACCGCAACCATCAAGAACTTGCATTATTTCTAGATATAAGGGCACTCATTACTACGACTAGTGGGGACGCATTACTCTTGAACTTTAAATCACATGTAATGTAGCATGTGAGGGGGATATCAAACTCTATATAAGCTCCCTTTCAACACCTAGCTACAGGTTCGAAACATTTGTACTCAGAAACTCATAAGCAAGAACACTCTCCTTGGAGAACATGGCCTGAACCTCTATACTTCCTTGCATCACCCCATGCATCTCGCGTGATCAGGCCTCATTCCTCCCGCTCTCTTATTATCAGAATTTAGACCATGATAGTTGGCACCCACTGTGGGGTTGCACATATCATGATTGATTACGCAGGTGGTTCATTCATAGCTGATCCCGGGGGGAGAAGATCTTCTTCGGGTTGATCGGTTTCATTGCTGATGATTTGACTGGCTCCCCGAAGCCCCTCTAGATGCCGATTCTTTGCCCGAGTGCAACATCACACATTGTCGTGCTGATGACTCTGGCTTGCTGTATCACCATCCATTCGTCTCGTATCAGGCGGCAGGGTGGCTCGCCGTTCTTCGACGCCACAAGAGCTCAGGCAAGCCGTGTCTTCATCATTGGACTAGGCATGTTGTAGCGTTTCAGGCTTCTTCACAGCAGGTAGAAATGATCCAACACTCAGAGTCTGTTCATGATCTATTTGCATCTATTTACGATGGTGATGATGAGAGCTGCGAGAGCAGTGGGAGCCTCACATCCGTTCCAGAGGTTTTCATGGCCAATCCACCACCCAGGATGGTCAATCCACTCGCTGCGAGGGAAGGTGAGGAGTAAGGTAATTAGAACACACAAGATGGTGCTGACACCGGCCATGGATATGGTGGGGTCCTTGGGGGCAGTGGCGCTCGTGGCGTTGCCACTACTCTCACTCGGGAATAGTTGGCAACTTTGTCTCGGGAAGCATAGCAGATGTTGCAAACCCCAATCATTATGACAACCCTTCAGAGAATTTATCTTGAGGTTGTTCGTTTAGCCACTTTGGCTGAGTGAGAGTGCTTGTCAGTTGGAGCAGAAATTGATGTAAGGGCAAGAGATTCTAAGCACCAGTAGGCATCAAAGGTAGCCTTTCCAAAGAGCTGGCACTGGCATTTTCTAGATATTGCGCACACCCGTGTAGAATTTGGCGGCTGCAACATGGATTGTTGATGCAATCCAACCTTCCGGATAAGCAACAAAGAATATTCAGCATGTGCAAGCATTATTGAAGGCATCTTTGGGGCAGAATTCAGTTGTGACTCACTCAGATAAGCGGATACATTCCAAACTGGGTTGGACCAAAACCACCCAGTCGTATTATAGTGCTCATGGAGCTAGAAGGCCAGCAACATCTCCACCGCCAAGAGGAGTAGGTCCCCCTCACTAGCATGATGCACCGCCGCTTTGTGGAGATCCTGTTCCACCAGGAAGCGAATATCAGTATCGCAACTGAGTGAGTCCTCCTCATCATAATCCATATCCGCCCTGGCAATATGATGATGTGCCTTGTTATAGTGAGGATCGAAGGCGGGGCACTCGTCATCGTTAATGAGATGACTTATACCCTCGTGGCCATCGTGGTTCACCGCACAGGCATGATGAGCGGCCATATGAAACTCAGTCTCATCTAACACAGTCACGAGTGGATCGTGGTCGAGCAGAAAGGGGAGACTGCGAGAGAGATTACCCGAGTGGATCGAGGTCGAGCAGAAAGGGGAGACTGCGAGAGAGATTACCTGAGTGGATCGAGGTCGAGAAGAAAGGGGCGACTGCGAGAGAGATTACCTGAGTGGATCCAGTTCATCGGGTCCCAGATGTTTCAGTCGGTACATATGTTCTGCTATAATTCCGTAGAATTTCAGGATGGCCACTAGAATCAGCAAGTATAGCGGTAATTCCAAACCAGAGACATGGCTAGATGACTATCAGGTTGTAGTCCAGATCGGTGGTGGAAATGATGATGTGGCCATGAAACATTTATCATTTATTTTAGAAGGTTCTTCTCGAGCATGGTTTAATTAGTTGCCCCATATTAGTATCTACTGCTGGGAGGATTTGCATCGAGTGTTCATCAATTTTTTGAAGGCACTTACAAGCGACCTAGTGGCTTGGTCAAGCTACAACATTGCGTCCAGAAGTCAAATGAAACTCTCAGAGAATACATTCAGAGGTGGACCGCATTGCATAACTCAGTTGAGAATGTCACTGAGCATCAGGAAATCAAACAAGGTGTCTGATTCAGAGAGCTTAGTTTGAAGTTTGGCCAGTCGGATGTTTATTCCCTAAGATGAATGATGGAAATCACAAATCTCTATGCTAATGGCGAGGACGATAAGATGAGGAGCGGCAAAGGATGCGATGGTGCCGACAACAACTAGTTGGGCCAAAACCACAATAACAATAACAACTGGAACAAGCATAAGCCCGAAGGCAACAGAAATGACGGTGGAGCCGATTTGGTGGCTCTGGCCAGTCAGGGGGAAGGAAAGGGCCAGAAAAAGGAGTGGGTTCCTAGGAAGGTAAACACCGGAGACAACATCCTGGACAAGCCTTGTCAGATTCATGTTACCAAGGATGCATAAGGCAACCTCGTTTATCCCAAGCATACCATTCGGTAGTGTAAGCCGTTGAAGAAAATGGTGTCTAACAAGTAAGTACCATCTAAGAGAAAGGAAAGAGAAGACGATGATGAAAATGTCACACTAGCAAGTGGATTTCCTAGGGAGCAGAGAGTGCTCTTGATCTTCGCTGACACGAGTGCAAGCGAGTGCTCAAGCGGTCCAGGTGGGAGGTAAATGCTATCGCTCCAGCGGTGGAAAAATAGCTAAATTGGTAAAAGACACCCATTACCTTTAATCAATAGGATCATGCAGCCCATGTCACAATTCTGGGTCGGCAGGCATTGCTCTGAAATCCACTGGTAAATGAGTACCGACTGAGAAATGTTCTCATGGACGGCGGTAGCAGTCTTAATATCATATACATCAGCACTCTGGAGAAAATGGGCATCCCTTTGTCCAAGTTGATCGTAATCCAGATGTTGTTTTATGGCATCATTCTAGGAAAGAAGGCCCAATCACTCAGCCAGATTTCTTTAGAAGTGGTTTTTGGTGACCACAAGAATTTTTGGAAGGAAAATTTGACCTTTGAAATGGTGGACTTCCAGAGTGCATATCACGCAATCTTGGGTTGGCCTACATATGGGAGATTCTTGTCCTGATCATGTTACATTTATCTCAAGTTGAAAATGCCCGACCCAAATGGAGTGATAACAGTTACTGGAGACATGAAGAGAGCTAAAGATTGTTTGCAGTGTGGCTCGACTATAGCCGATGCACAAATGGTATCAGTAGAGCTTGATGAATACAAGAAGACCGCTAACATGAGTGATCTCTTGACCACAAAGAGTTCAGCCTCAGAGTTTTCTTTCCAGTTGACCAATAATACTAAGAAACTCCAAGATCATCTTATTGATGTAGCAAAAACCGTCAATGTGGCCATAGGCATGGATGAGAAATAGGAAAGCAAGCTAATCTAGTTCCTCCATGAGAATTGAGACATTATTTCATGGAAGCCCGCTGACATGCCTAGTATCCTAAGGAAATTGGTTGAGGAAAAGCTCCGAGTGGACAAGAACACTAAATCAGTCAAAGTGTATCTGAGCTGCTTCTCCAGATAAAAGCGCAAGGCGATTGGCGAGGAGATTGCTTGGCTATTAGCAGCTAGATTCATTCGAGAGATCTTTCGCTTGAAATGGCTGGGAAACCCACTTATGGTGCTGAAGAGGAAAAATTCCCTAGGAATGTGTATCGACTTTAAGCACTTGAATCGGGTATGTCCCTGTCGGTGTTAAAACCGGCCGATCTCGGGTAGGGGGTCCCGAACTGTGCGTCTGAGGATCAAAGGTAACAAGGTACATGGGGAACACAATGTTTATCCAGGTTCGGGCCCTCTCGATGGAGGTAAAACCCTACTTCCTGCTTGATTTTCTTTGATGAGTATAGGGGTTACAAGAGGTGATCTACCCCTTGATCGTGATAGCTAAACCCTAGAAGTCTAGCTTGTATGAATTCTTATAGCCTCTACGGACAAAACCCTCCGGTTTATATAGACACCGGAGGGGCCTAGGGTTGTATAGAGTCGGCTTGCAAAAGAAGGAAATTACATATCCGGACGCTAATCTTGCTATCCAAGCATAGGAGAGTCCCATCCGGACACGGGGAAAGGTCTTCTACCTTGTACCTTCACGGCCCATCAGTCTGGCCCATATCACACAGCCCGGGCACCTGAGGACCCCCTAATCCAGGACTCCCTCGGTAGCCCCTGAACCAGTCTTCAATGACGATATGTTCGGCACGCAGAATTTCTTTGGCGTTGCAAGCACTACAAAAAAAACACTTCCGTGATGATACGTGTTTGTCATAGTAGGTCGCGTATTTTGTCATGCATGTACATCCATGATGATTTTATGACAGAATCAAGATAGTCATACCTGTGCTGTCGTAGAAGTGTTCCATGACATTACCAAAATTATCATCACGGAAGTGTCCACTTCCATGACGATAAATCGCGCGTCACAGAAGTGCTTTCGTCAAGGGTGACCGACACGTGGCATCCACCGTAATGGAACACCGTTAAGCTATCGGGTCAGGTTTTGGATCCGATAACCCGTTAACAGCCCCGACCAATGGGGATTTTCCACGTGTAAAATCATCATTGGCTGGAGGAAACATGTGTCGGCTCACCATTGGGACAGATGTCATCCGCTCATTGGACCGAAGGCGCCTATGATAGGGCGACATGTGGCACGGGCCAACAGAGGCCCATTCCTGTGAAAAGGCCGGCCCGTTTGACTTGGTCAAAAGGTGGCGGGCCGGCCCACGGAAAGCCTGTTAACGGCCTGTTCGCATATAGCCCATTTACAGCCTGCTAACCCAGGGCCCGTTACGCCCTATCCGAATTAGGCCCAGTAGCATCATCTGGGCCGTCCAATATGATTCAGCCCATTTTAACTTCCGGCCCATGTGTGGCCCATGACTTCTTTCGGCCCATATGAGGACCTTTGTAACTCTTGGCCCATTAACGACCCATGGTGAAACTGGCCCGTAATGAACAGTGTATCACTTTATACCCATTAACGGTCCGTTATTCCATTGGGCCGTTTCCAGCCCAAGTTATCTTTCGGCCTTCTCAGGGCCCATTGATTCTTGGGCTCATTTGCAGCATTCGGTTACATACAGCTTGTTACCGTCATTTTCTGCTTGTGGGCCAAATTCAGCCCGTCGTTACAGTCGGCCCGTTTGGGGACCGTTAATACGTTGGGCCGTTTTCATGTAAAAAAACCCGTTGGGCTTTTTTCATAGAGTTATCAAATACGGCCTATTAACGGCCCGTTATGGTCCACGAATAGTACGGCCCATGATTGGCGAAATGATGATACGCCCCGTAGAAGGCCCATGGATCCTACGGCCCTTATGAGGCCCATGGATAGTACGGCCCGTAGAAGGCCCATGGAACGTACGGCTCGTAGAAGGCCCATGGACCCTACGGCCCGTAGAAGGCCCATGGACCCTAAGGCCCGTATAGAAGGCCGATGGATCCTACGGCCGGACGAAGGCCCATGGATCATACGGCCTGCAGGAGGCCCTTGGTTACAACAGTCCGTGTGTTGCCATGATTATTTTGGCCTAGTTACCAAAAATAGGCTATTGTGGCCACTAGAAAAAAACAGAAAAAGAACTGCAGTGACTACAAGCAAACAACTAAACAAGACAATAAGGAAATAAATAAGCAAGCAATTAATGCTAGCCTATTACCGCTATTACACATATTACATCCACTAGGCATCAAAGTTCGCCACCAGTGCAAATATAGGGAACAAAGCAGCACATTACATACACTGGCCGTCAAAATTGGTCACCAGTGCAAATAAACGCGGCAGCAAAACAACAGCATAACTGAAACAACTTCAGAAGAGCTCAAGAAACGTTATCCTCGGTATCCACCATGCTGGCAATAAGCTTAGCAAGTTGATTAGCTTTGTCCTGTTTGGCGCTAAAATCCTCCAACGCTTGCTGTTGCACCAGAAAGTATGCATCTGAATGCTCTAGGGACTTCCGCGGTCCTTCCGCTTCTTGTCGCAGCACAGCTGATCGATGTCTTTCAGCTTGTAGTTGAGACTCAAGAAACTGAACTGATTTAGATAGTGAGTTTGAATAGCTTGTGCAAGCGGTAGTGGCCAGTAACTCGAACACTAAACCAAGACAGGACTTTGGGGTTGTCTCGCTGTCTTCAAGATAGTCTTCCTTAGCTGTTTTATCAGCTTTGTTGGAGACCAACAAGGATGTGTCACTATCCTGAACCTTATCTGCATTACTTCCTTTACCATTGCTTAATAAGGCACTCTTCCCCAATATTCTGTCAGCATTATAAAAGAAGAAACAAGCAGACACATAACAAGTTTAGCATGTACTAGTATATGAAACTCATTTCGGTGAACCAGTTCATTAGTAAGGTGGACAGGATTAAACTACCAAGTCTTCTATTGCCAAGTACTAGTACATAATAAAAGCATCAAACAAACATATATCTATGTCCTATGGTCACTGCATTGTCTTGCCAAATCAAAATAGAGACACGCTTCAAATCATATCAGTTCAAGACAAAGCAGTAGTGAAAGAATACAAAGAGTGGGAAACTACACGGCACAACAAGATTTCAGATGGGTACCACGGGTCGACATGTAGAACAACACTATTGGCTCTGTTGTGATGCTAATAATGTGCATGATATGAAAGTCAACTGTATACACAATTGAAATTGAAATCAACAGAGCTATTGATAAGAGCAAACCTGTTAAAGAAACATGCGTGAATATACCTGCTATGCCATTGGAGTTTCGATTGGATCCTTCAATTTAAAAATAAGTTTGTATGAGTAAATACAGTGATACAAGAGCAAAGCAATCATAGTTAAAAAAGGCGCGCCTAAGAGAGCGCTTAAGCGCGCCTAGGCTCTAGGCGTTGGCAAAACGTATTGCGCATAACTACGCATAATCTATGCATAACTGCGCATAAGCATGCGCTTTGGTCAGTAAAGCGCAAGGCGGTGGCAAAACGCACAATTAACGCCTAGCGCTTTTTTGAACTATGATAGCAATGGAATGTTAAATTAGAACAGTTATTCTTCAGGTTTAGGCACTTGTTCTACATGAACAGAGTACAGTAAGACGCAAGAATATAATACTTAAAAATAGAAAATGAGCTCATAGACCTTACCACATTCTTGGTTCGGGACCAGTACAGAACAAGGCGTTCCCAGTCATCGTCCAGTAAATGTGTCTCAAAAGAACGTAAGGGAATTTGATGAGTTTCTTTGCCGGTGAAGTACGTTTTCTTCAGGTAATTCCGATACTGCCACCAAGCATTCTTGAAGATAGCAGAGGTATTAGCACAGGTTACCTCATCCTGAGTTTCCAAATCGGTCCTTCTCTATAGATAAAAATGGAAAAATTTGCTGTATTATAACCATCATGGAGGTAGGATGTATGGGACGAAGCAAAGTAATTGCCATGAATAACATTACTTACACATAACTCCTGGACAAACACCTGCAACTGGCATTTTCCTTCATCTTCAGTATAATATTTCCAAGATGGGAAGATATGCACATATGATTTAACAACATCAAATGCGATAGATGCTAAACTAAGACTAGCTGGTTGTGCTTCCTCCACAGGAATAGGCGTACTAACTGGTGGAGTTGGGGTTCGCCGTGATAGTACTGGCCCTTTGGGCACTGGAGCTACCTTACTAACTGCTCTTGTTTGGGAGCTCTGTGGTGGAGATGGTTCTGTGTCAACAGGAACTGGGATACTATCGACTGGGGTTGGGGTTAGATTGGGTGAAGCTGGTTCTCTATCCATCGCAGTAGGGGTACAATCTGCGAGAGTTTGGGTTATGTGTGGTAGGGCTGGTTCTTGTGCATGTACAACCAAGGTTGGAAAAAGCGCTAGGCGTAAGCGAGGCAGTTGGCCTTTGCCAAACGCCTAGGCGGTGCTTAAGCGCACTAGGCGTGGCCTAGGCAGTCATATAATTTTGACTATTAGGGCATGTTTGCGGTATTATATACACATACACATAATTTATAACATATAAATTATTAAACTAACATCTAATGTCCATTGGAATATGTCCCATTTGGGTTATCAACAAAATATGACATGATTTCTTGCTTGAGTGGACAATTTATTGCTTGCACTTCCTAGGCTTCCGCCTCTGCCCTAGGCAAGGCGGTTGGTTATGGCCTAGTGCCTAGGCGTGCCTAAGCGCCACCTAGGCACTACTTTTTCCAACACTGTGTACAACCGGGGTGCTATCTCCACCAAGAGGTAGCACTGTTTTATTTGAAGACCGTGTTTTTAGTCCGCTAGATACTGGCATCACCCGCTCCAATTCAAATGGCTGATAAATAGGAAACATAGTTGAATGTACATACATTGTATGAGAGACAGATGCAATAGATAGTGTGGAAAAAAGAGGGCATGAAATAGTTGACATGTATATTGTTTAACTAAAACGGATAGCATGACATAATTTCACATATATGATGTCTATCTAAACTGGATATCATAGCATAACATAATTCAAAGATATGATGAATAACTAAACAGGATCGCATGCCATAATTCACCTACATGTTATCTAAGTAATCAGGATAGCATCATTTAATTCACATATGTGATTTATATGCTAAACAGAGGGCATTCGATATGATGTCTGAACTAAGAACATGGTGTTGAATATTGTGTATATGATGTCTAAACTATGCAATGCAAGACACCGTATGCATGATATGAGCAGTATAACCGTGTCAAGTTAGAGCATACACCTCGGTGGGGGAATAGGACTGGTCATCTGTCTCTGAATCCATCTCTCAGGAGCTATCGGGACCCAACAAGAGATCTGCTTCGACAGGTAGCACTGTCTGCTCTGAAGGCCTTGTTTTCACTCCAAATTTTTCCATCTCCCACCCAAATGGCTGATTCACAGGAAGAGTAGTTTAATGTACAAACATTGTCGACAAATGGAAATGTAATGAAGAAAAGGATGGGCAAGATATCATTCAAATATATGATTCCTGGTTAAACAGGATGGCATTGCACATTTCACATATATTATGGCTGGCTAAAAGACATGAGACTACATAATTCCCATATATGATATAGAAACTAAACAGGTGGCATTACAGAACATGTCTAAACTAAGCAGATGACATATATGATGTCAAAAGTAGGCACTGCAAGGCAACATATGCATGATATGACTAACATCATCATGCCAAGGTAGAGCAAACACCTTGGGGGGTAAATAGGAGTGGTCAGCGGCGTCTGAATCCGCCTCAGAACAGATATCTTCCTCTGGATTACAATCTAGAGGGGGGTGGGGAGGGTTTGCCATTGAACCCACCATGGAGCGATGTCTGCATGACATTGTATTGCCGCGCAAAACTCTTCTCTTTTTCTCTACATGTTCAGCATGACTGTGTACAATATCTGACATGCATACGAAAAAAATATGGGGAGATTATGTAAGGAGAGCATGCAGAAATTTAGAGTGATGGTAACAACCAGTGGATTGACATTTTTCCGTTGAACCAAAATAGCCCTAATGGATCGACGTGAATGTATAGTAATAAGTGATGTAACAAGTGTACAACCTCTTTACCGTAGCCGTGTCGACCTCAGCATCATTGGGTTGGTCGCTGAAGCAGTTGAGGCAGAGGTGGCTGTCGGAGGTGTGGAGGAAGATCTGAGGAATCTGTAGACGGCGTCCAGGGCACTGCTCTGTTGTGATGGATCATTCTGTCGTTGGAGCAGCTCCGGTGAGCCGTAAGACCTCAAGGCTGAAGCAGCACAAGACAGACATCGTCAATCTCAAGTGGGATTCTAATAGCATCTCCAATAGATGATGTAAAATGGATGTAAAATTAACATCACCAAAAACCACCTGACTACAACAGATGAGGTAAAAACTGTTGACTCTGAACTTAACTGTCGAAACTGAAATTTACTGTGAAATCTGAATGCTACTGTCGAAACTGAATGCAATGGTAGCAGAGAGGCACTTGACATGTAGTTTAGGGAGGGCCTGCGGTTCATCTTCAATCTACACCCCCCTGAGCCGCCAGCCACCACCGGCCGAACCGCCGGCCCCAGCGCCGCCTCGCTGCCCCGAAACAACTCGCCACCGCCGCCCCGGCCAGCCCTCTAGGCCCCCCGCCCCCACCCTGAACCCTAAGATAGATAGTGGGGTACCTCTCCGGCGAGCCCCCGTCCCCGCTGCAGGTGGTTCTTCCTTAACTCCGGAGAGCCCCCCCAACCCCTGAAAATCGACTAACGCTACGGGTGGCCTCGCCGTCGTCCACTGTCCCAGTGCTCTCGGCGCGGCGTGGTCAACGTGGTCAAGGAACGACTTCCATCGGACGTGGACTGTACGTGGAGAGGCTGACCGCTGGGTCCACGACGGCAGCAAGGAAGTGCCTCCTTATTACGCGGAAAATAATGATTCCTCCACCTGATAGCAGGGACCCACCGGACGGGCCACCGTATTTCGCGAAAAAACGTTTCCCCCCTAACTACTGGGACCCACCAGCTACACCTTCGCACGCAAGGAAGTGCGTCCGAAAAAAACGATTCGCCCCCCTGACTGCTGGGACCCACCAGCTACATCTTCGCACATAAGGAAGTGCGTCCGGGCAAAAAAAACCAAAATGATTCGCCCCCCTGACTGCTGGGACCCACCAGCTACATCTTCGCAGGAAAGGAAGTGCCTGACAGTCGGGACCCACCTGGTCGAAGCGTACGTAGCGTTGTCATTCTGGTCATGAACGTGTATGTACATATATACTGGTCGATGTAGAGGCGCGCACGTGTCATAGTAGAGGCGCGTACGTGTCGTAGTAGAGGCGCGCACGTAGCATGTACACGTACGTACAGCGGCCAGGGTGCAAGAAAGAAAATACGACCACGTATGTGTACATACGGGCGGGGTCTCGAACGCCTACTCGCGCATACGTACGGCCAGGGCTCGTGTACATGGCTGGGTCGGAACAGATAAATAGCGTCGTCGTCGTGTTCATGGGGAGGCAACGGAATGCATCGTGTTCATGGGGAGGCAATGGAATGCGTCGTGTTCATCGGGAGGCAACGGAACGTGTGGGAGCCAACCGTCTGGGTCGGAACGGAATGCGTGGTCGTGTTCATCGGGAGGGCTTGGACGGAACAGGCGATGGAAACGAGGCCTGGTGTACCGCACAACAGAGGAAATAGACCTCCTACGTTCAGAACGGGGTCCTGTTGATCGGGAGGGGTCTGGCGTACCGCAAAACGGAGGAAACGGACCTCCTACAGTCGAAATGGGGGTCCTGTTGATCGGGAGGGGTGTGGCATACCGCAAAACGGACGAAACGGACCTCCTACAGTCCAAATGGGGGTCCTGTTCATCATGAGGGGTGTGGCGTACCACAAAACGGACGAAACGAACCTCCTACGGTCCAAACGGGGGTCCTGTTCATCGGGAGGGGTGTGGCGTACCGCAAAACGGACGAAACGGACCTCCTACGGTCCAAACGGGGGTCCTGTTCATCGGGAGGGGTGTGGCGTACCGCAAAACGGGACTCCACGGGATACTGTTCATCTCCACCGTCGACCTCCTCCAGCCTCCACGGGCTACCGTCGACCTCCTCCAGCCTCCACGGGCTCCTGTTCATCCAACCTCCACCGCGCGCTACTCCACCGGCTACTGTTCAACCACCCCTCCACGGGCACCCCTCCACTGTCTACTGTTCATCCAGCCCTCCACACCACCTGTTCAACCACCCCTCCATGGGCACCCCTCCACCGTCTACTGTTCATCCAGCCCTCCACACCACGGGGTCCTGTTCATCCAGAGGCAATGCCACTGCTCACTGTTCATCCAACCCCCCCACAACGCTCACTGTTCATCCAATCGATCGGCTTCAGTTATCAGCAGTAGCGAAGGAATCGCTAGATCGGGTTCAGTTAACAGCCATCGATCGATTGCTCGGGTTCAGTAATGCGTAGCCTGCAGCGCAATCGCTCGGGTTCAGTTAGAGCCCAACACCTCGCTCGGGTTCAGTTAGAGCCAATGCCTCACACACACGCGCGTACGTGTACGAGAGAAACGCACATCGCTCGGCCCCCGACCTCCCACCGTAACCGGGAACTCCTCGAAATTTTCCTCCCCCTCGCTTCTACCACGGCTTTTTCCATCATGGACGGCCCAAAGAATGTCATGCAGCTGCGTCTCCGACCTGCCCAGGACGAAAAGCCCATTTTCTGTCATGATTTTTTGTCATAGAAGTAGGACCCCACCACATCTATGATGATACCGGGTTTTGTCACAATTATCGTCATAGAAGTGTCATATGTATGACAGAATTTTTTTGTTCGGCCCGAAATGTCACGGATGTGTCTTTTTTTGTAGTGAAGGCGGGTTCCTCCTCCGAATACTACAAAGCAATGTTTCGATTAAAGAACTGTATCCGGCTCTGCATGATAGTCACAACCCTCGACCATGAAGGCAAAATATTCAATCAAAATGATATCTGCCAACTCACAACTTTTCGGCGAGACGCCATGTCTGGCCTCTTTAACATTTTGAACGGTTTTTCGCCTCCCGCTTCGCGTTTCGAGGCGCGGCCTCTATTGACACGTCTCGTCAAAGCAGAGATCGTATCCACTTATTGCGGGATCCTCATCAATACGGTTTTGGGTAACCCAACCATGTCATTCACATGACCCCTTGGGAACAGGCGAGTTTTAAGGCTTGAGGGGGGACGCTTGATATTCATTGCCTATATAAGTGGATAAAGATCCCTCTTTTCTCCCCACACCTTCTTCCTTCTCCTGCTTTCCCATCCTCAAGCTCCAGTGCCCAAGATTCAATCTTTCCCACCGCCACCAACCTCTCCAGCCATGTCTGGATCTGGCTCGAAGGGCAAGTGGGAGGCCTCCTCCGTCACGGAGAAGGATGTCAAGGAGCTCCGGGAGGCGGGGTATCTGTCTGCGGACATCGCACATAGGCTCCTGATACGTCCATTTTGCATCATGCTTTTATATCGTTATTTATTGCATTATGGGCTGTTATTACACACTATGTCACAATACTTATGCCTATTCTCTCTGAAAGATCGTGGATGTCGCCTAGAGGGGGGTGAATGGGCGCTTTAAAATAATTACCTTTTAGGCTTGAACAAACACGGAATAAATCTAGCGGTTAATTTGTCAAGCACAAAACCTACAACAACTAGGCTCACCTATGTGCACCAACAACTTATGCTAAGCAAGATAAACAACTAGGTGATAGCAAGATATATGACAAGAAACAATATGGCTATCACAAAGTAAAGTGCATAAGTAAAGGGCTCGGGTAAGAGATAACTGAGGCACGTGGAGACGACGATGTATCCCGAAGTTCACACCCTTGCGGATTCTAATCTCCGTTTGGAGCGGTGTGGAGGCACAATGCTCCCCAAGAAGCCACTAGGGCAACCGTAATCTCCTCACGCCCTCACACAATGCAAGATGCCGTGATTCCACTAAGGGACCCTTGAGGGCGGTCACCGAACCCGTACAAATGGAAACCCTTGGGGGCGGTCACCGAACCCGTACACTTTGGCAACCCTTGGGGGCGGTCACTGGTACCCGTCAAATTGCTCGGGGCGATCTCCACAACCTAATTGCAGACCCCGACGCTTGCCCGGAGCTTTACACCACAATGATTGATCTCCGAACACCACCAACCGTCTAGGGCGCTGTCGGTGTCAAAACCGGCGGATCTCGGGTAGGGGGTCCCGAACTGTGTGTCTAGGTGGATGGTAACAGGAGACAAGGGACACGATGTTTTTACCCAGGTTCGGGCCCTCTCGATGGAGGTAAAACCCTACTCCTGCTTGATTAATATTGATGATATGGGTAGTACAAGAGTAGATCTACCATGAGATCAAGGAGGCTAAACCCTAGAAGCTAGCCTATGGTATGATTGTTGTTCGTCCTACAGACTAAAACCCTCCGGTTTATATTGACATGGGAGAGGGCTAGGGTTACACAGAGTCAGTTACAATGGTAGGAGATCTATATATCCGTATCGCCAAGATTGCCTTCCACGCCAAGGAAAGTCCTATCCGGACACGGGACGAAGTCTTTAATCTTGTATCTTCATAGTCCAGGAGTTCGTCTGAAGGTATAGTCCGGCTATCCGGACACCCCCTAATCCAGGACTCCCTTAGTAGCCCCTGAACCAGGCTTTAATGACGACGAGTCCGGCACGCAGATTGTCTTCGGCATTGCAAGGCGGGTTCCTCCTCCAAGTACTTCATAGAAGATTTTGAACACAAAGGATAGTGTCCGGCTCTGCAAAATAAGCTTCCACATATGGCCATAGAGAGAATAATGTTTACACAAATCTAATCTGCTGACGTATTCCGTAGCGTGACATCACACCACGGCCAAGCCTTTATTCAAATCGTTTTTACTGCCCCACCTCAGCGCGTTTTGCGAGGCGGTTTCCTTGGCACATCTTGTCAAAGCAGAGATCGTGTCCCCTCATTTCACGGGATTCTCATCAATACGGACGTGGGTAACCCAACCGCGCCATTGATTACGGCGCTTGGGAGATAAGCGAGTTTTATCAGGCTGGTGGGGACGCATAGTTGCGTCCGCCCATATAAGGGGATAAGGATCCACCTTTTCACCTACGCCTTCTTCCTCCTCCGCCTATCCATTTTCCGCGCACTCGAGCTCCAGCGCCCAAGTCCGCACTTCCCACCTCGACCTTCTCCAGCCATGTCCGGAGCGGGAGGCAAGTGGATGGTCTCCTCCGTCATGGAGGGACACATCAAAAAGCTAAGGAAGGCCGGATACTTGTCTAATGACATCGCGCACCGGCTTCCCGAAGAGGGGCAGCTCATCCCCACCCCAAGGCCCCATGAGAGGGTAGTGTTCCTCCCCCACTTCCTCCGTGGACTGGGCTTTCTTGTTCACCCTTTTTTCCGGGGCTCATGTTCTACTACGGCCTGGATTTCCACGATCTGGCCCCGAACTTCATCCTCAACATCTCGGCGTTTACCGTCGTGTGCGAGGCTTTCCTCTGCATCCGCCCCCATTTCGGCCTATGGCTCAAGACTTTCAACGTCAAGCCAAAGGTGGTGCGCGGCAACCAGGCGGAGTGCGGAGGCGCCATGGCGGGCAAGATGCCCAACGTCCTATGGCTTGAGGGCTCCTTCGTGGAGACCCTAAAGGGGTGGCAATCGGGGTGGTTTTACATCACCGAGCCGCGCGACCCTGAATGGGTCGCAGCCCCCGAGTTCCGATCCGGACCCCCTACGCGGCTCACGTCCTGGAAAGAGACGGGCCTGTCGTGGGGCAACAAAGGAGAGGTCACTGGACTGCAAACATGCATCCAAACCCTGGTGAACAAGCAGCTCAAACTTGTCAACGTAGTCCAGGTTATGCTCATCCGCCGGATCCTCCCGTGTCAACAACGGGCTTTCAACCTGTGGGATTTCGACCCGGCGCAGCACCGAACTCTGAGCAGGCTCTTCGACACGACGTACGAAGATGCCTGGAAGGCTCTATTCAAGGGCGCCGAGGCTCCCGCATCCGCTTCCGAGGATCGCGGATTCAGCACGCAGCGTCACGCTAGTGCGGTAAGCTATTTTTACCTTTTACAAGGTATTAGTTTTTCATAGTTTGACTCTATGTGGGATCTAAGCTCCCTTACCTTTGACAGGATTGGTAGGCGAAGTCCGGACAGATCAACTGTCTGGCTCCTTTGCCCGAAGACCCAGCCGATGCTCGCTTGGCGATGCTGCTGGTTCCGGTACCCTATGTGGTGCCGGAGAAGAAGGCCACAGGGACTCGAAAGAGTGCCCGACGCCTGGAGGTGTCGGATTCATCATCCGATGACTCCGAGACGCGCTCCTCCCGTGAAGACGAGGAGGAGGAAGAAGAAACCTCTCCCCCTCCAGCGGGGGGAGGAAAGAAAAGTCAGGCCGCCCCGACCGGGGAGGCCGAAGGGTCCAAGAAGGGGAAGACCCTTCCTCCGGGCTACTCCACCAACGCCGACGACGGCGAAGAGGAGTGGCCGCACAGGGCCAAGCGCCCGGTGAAATCGTAAGTATCCGGATACCAGAGTAATTCATAATATTCCTTTATTGCATAGCCTTTCCTTATGTCGAATATAATTATGCAGTTCGCCCAAGGCCGGACTCGACGAGTCGTCGAGCGGCTCCCTGGATTCGTCGTACGTGAATTCACTTCCGCCCGCTACCTCCCCCCACCCTAGGGACGACGCCGAGGTGCTGTCCCAACAGGTGCCAAGCCAGGAGGAGGTGGTCCTGGAGGCGCCGCAAGGCGACCTCCCGGACTCTAGGCGCAAAGGGGATATATCCCCCAAGGGCTCCAAGTCTGGCTTTGAGCCGGACTTCGTGCCGGAACCTTCAACGGTTCCGGACTCCGTTAGGCAGCCTCCTTCCAAGAGGAGCAAGCCTACCGAGCCGATGACCTCCGTCCAACTAGAGGTACCGGACAATTTGCTGGAGGTGCTTAACGGCGCCTCCATCGACGAGGAGCACCGCACCATTATGAGTGCGGTGATCCGGAAGGTTCAGTCCGCCTAGAGCGGACTGACTGAAGCCTGTGCCAGCCTTTTAACAGGCTTTGATGTAAGTAAAGAATATGTAAAAATATTACAGCATAGACAGTAGCCCCTGATGCTTTGTTTGACGTTCGGAAAGAAAAGCCGAATAGAGGATGTAATGAAATTCGCAGGAGTCTAACAAAAAAGGAGTCAATATGCGTATGCAGGCTTCGCTACTAACGTCCGCCGCACTGACTACGGAGGTGGGCACGCTGAAGCAGGACCTCGAGCGGTCCGAGCAAGAGCTCTGCCTTGCCAAGCAGCAGCTCGAGGAGGAGGAAGGTAAGAGATACCTTATTGAAATATATAAAAAGTGCAATTGCAAAAAATGACAGGATTAACGTGGCTATTGTAGGGGCCACGACTGAGGTGGCGACCCTTAAGCAAGCGCTGTCCGAGGCCGAGAAGAGGGCGGCCATGGAGCGCACCGAGAGGGAGAAGTATGAGGCCCAGGTTGGCGAGGTGCGGCAAGAGCTCCAGGCTCTCATGAAAAAACATGAGAGTTTGGAGCTTGACTCAAAGACGCGAGCGTCCGAGCTCGCGGCGGCCATTAAAAATGCCAAGTCTGCCAAGGCCGAAGCCCAGAAGGCCCTCCAGGGGGTGGATGCGATGAAAAAGATAGCGGCGGGTAAGGCATTCTTTATGCAAAGAAAACATGTAAAAGTGAGTTACTTGTTACTTACCCGAATCCGGAGCTCCCCAAGAGCATTCGCAGATTTGCCCCGTAGCGTGTCCGATGCCGCCGCATTCTACCGAGCCAAGGAGGGCAGCTCGACGGAGAAGGTGTTCTGGTCTCAGTATGCTGAGGCCGGACACCCTGTGCCCCTGAGCGACCAGCTGAAGCAACTGGTCGAGCTCCACAAGGTGGCCGAACAGGCCATGAAGGGCCTCATAGTTCGGTTGTGGCCTGGAGAGGCTCTGCCTGGGAGCTACTTCGGGCTGGTGTGGTGGCTGGTGGAGGCCTGTCCAAGGCTCGAAGTCATCAAGCGCTCAGTCTGCATCGAAGGTGCCCGTAGGGCCCTTGCCCGCGCTAAGGTGCACTAGGGCAAGTTGGATGCTGAGAAGCTTGTGAAGGACGGGCCACCGCCGGGGAAAGAGCATCGCAAGCCCGAGATGTATTATGAGGGCGTTCTGAAGGGTACCCGCCTTATGGCGGATGAATGTTCCAGGGATGTAATTTTTGAGTAAACTCGCTCGTTTTGTCCTGTGCACTGAAAACTTGTTCATATGCGCTAAGCAATGCTTTTTGAATTTAAAATATTACCTTCTGTGCGGCCGTTTATCAAATTTGAGAGATGGCGAGTCGTCGGCATCTGCCCCCATGCCACTAGTGCTGGGGTGTTTGGGATAAACCTGAGCGCTCTTTTCCCCATTTTTGGGTCCTTCGAGGGAGGCACTCAGCACAAGGAACAAGGCAATCGGACTATAATGCTTGAACACTCTCACTTAGCCATATAATTCTATAATTTTAAATTTCAGCGAAGCCCCTAGTATTCGGAAGACCGAGTTCGGGGCGCTATCCACGCCTAGGCCGGACAAAGCCAACTCCTCGCTCTAAGCGGCATAAGTCTTTAGGGACTCGAAAAACCTCCCGAACAGCGACCAGCTCTCGCTTCATCATGATAGTCAGTTTTAGCTTTCTCTACTGAGGTGCTTAGCCCAGCTCAACTGGGGCACAATCGCAGTAGTTCTCCTAGTGCTACCTTAGCTGATATAGCGGAACGTAAGGCACCAAAACATAGGAGCCGGGCAAACCCAACTATTGACCCAAGACATGATTCGGAGACGATGCATATAATGCTATAAGTTCGGGGTGCCGCACTTGTTAAAGTGTTCGGACTTCTCACACCATATTGAGGGGTACTGAAGCCCCTGGCGTATTGGCCGTACCAAAGTGTATGGGTGCAACATGTCATTAATGAACATATATTTGTAAAAAAGAGTAATGCAAAAATAGACAAAAGCTATGCATTGTTTATTAAAAAGGCTGTGATCAAGGCAGAACGATACAAATAACGCGATAAGCAAAAGGTTGGACTATTTAACATGTCCTTTCCAGGGGCAGGCTGCTGAATGGTATGCAAAACAGGTATACTGCTCGTGATAGAGACCACCTGGGAGTTCCATAATGCGGTGTAGCTTTCTGCTTCCCTGGTTCTTGCATCGTTTATGCGGCAATTGTACTGCCGGACAGGCCTTCCGAAGAATGGAGTCCTGAAAGTAAGAGAAAATTAAAAAATCGGCAGCCCCTAGTGCGGTTTAAGCCGTGTTTTGGGCGTGCCGTGATGGTGCCCCTCCCCCTGTGCCCATGGTATTTCGAGAGCATAGTTATGTACGCGAAGCACTGGTTTTGCAATTTCGCGAGGGCAGGGGTTGGGGCCGCATTGCTATGCCTGCTCAAAACATGCCAGGCGGTCTTACTGTAGGTTACTCCGGGCACGCTTGACGGTGTCCGGACGTTTAATGGCCGGACTGGAGAACTGCCTTGAGAGGCTGCTTTGTACATCCACTGCGAGGGCCGCCGTATGCTCCTCCGTTCGGAGGGAGCGTTCGGTGTTTCCATTGACCATAATGACTCCTCGAGGGCCTGGCATCTTGAGCTTAAGGTATGCGTAGTGCGGTACCGCATTGAACTTGGCAAATGCGGTTCGCCCGAGCAGTGCGTGATAGCCACTGCGGAACGGGACTATGTCGAAGATTAACTCCTCGCTTCGGAAATTATCTGGAGATCCGAAGACCACTTCAAGTGTAACTGAGCCTGTACAGTTGGCCTCTACACCTGGTATGACGCCTTTAAAGGTCCTTTTAGTGGGTTTAATCCTCGAAGGATCGATGCCCATTTTCCGCACTGTATCCTGGTAAAGCAGGTTCAGGCTGCTGCCGCCATCCATAAGGACTCTAGTGAGGTGAATACCGTCAATAATTGGGTCTAAAACCAATGCGGAAAATCCGCCGTGACGGATGCTAGTGGGGTGGTCCCTTCGATCAAAAGTGATCGGGCAGGAGGACCATGGGTTGAACTTTGGGGCGACTGGCTCCATCGCGTATACGTCCCTTAACGCACGCTTCCGCTCCCTCTTGGGGATGTGGGTTGCGTATATCATGTTCACCGTCTGCACCTGTGGGGGGAATCCCTTCTGTCCACTGTTGTTCGGCGGCCGGGGCTCCTCATCGTCATCGCTATGCAGCCCCTTGTCTCTATTTTCGGCATTTAACTTGCCTGCCTGCTTGAACACCCAACAATCCCTGTTGGTGTCATTGGCTGGCTTTTCGGGGGTGCCATGTATATGGCACGAGCGGTCGAGTATTTGGTCCAAACTGGACGGGCCCGTAGTATTTCTTTTGAATGGTTTTTTCCGTTGACCGGATTTATAGCCTCTGAATCCGGCATTAACTGCCGTATCCTGAGTGTTATCGCTGTTAATGCGGCGCTTTTGCTTGTTGCGACGCGACCTGCCACTGTTGTCCTTGGTATCCAAATTACCAGGGTTCTTGGTCAAGTTATTGCTACGAGCCAGCCAGCTGTCTTCTCCCATGCAAAAGCGGGTCATGAGCATCATGAGTGCTGCCATAGATTTCGGCTTTTCCTGTCCAAGGTGCCGGGCAAGCCACTCGTCTCGGATGTTATGCTTGAAGGCTGCTAGGGCCTCTGCGTCCGGACAGTCGACGATTTGATTTTTCTTTGTTAGGAACCGAGTCCAGAATTGTCTGGCCGATTCCTCTAGCTGCTGAATTATGTGGCTTAGGTCATCGGCGTCTGGTGGTCGCACATAAGTTCCCTGGAAGTTGTCGAGGAATGCGGCTTCCAGGTCCTCCCAACAACCAATTGATTCTGCTGGCAGGCTGTTAAGCCAATGCCGAGCTGGTCCTTTAAGCTTGAGTGGGAGGTATTTGATGGCGTGTAGATCATCATCGCGGGCCATGTGGATATGAAGGAGATAATCTTTGATCCATACCGCAGGATCTGTTGTGCCATCGTATGACTCAATGTTTACGGGTTTAAAACCCTCAGGGATTTGATGATCCATTACTTCATCTGTGAAGCATAGTGGGTGTGCGGCGCCTCTGTATTGGGCTATATCACGACGCAGCTCAAACAAGCTTTGTCCATTGTGTTCGGCCCGGCCGGATTTACTGTATCCGGAGTGACGATTACTGTCTCGTGCAGTGGGGCGCCCACGCGATCTGTAGATCGATCTTGTTTGCCTTGCCTTGTCCTCCAATATATCTCGCAGGTCTGGCACATTTTTCCATGCCTTGGTATTTTTTGAGTGGCGCCGGGGTGCGGCTTGAGTGGAGGGCCGAGAGGCCTCTCTGTCGCGGCCACGAGGTGGCCGGTCGTCCGCATCATGCGCTGGTGATGTAGGATTGGGTGCTTCCTCCTCTAATCGGGGTAGCAACCTGCGCTTTGGGTAGCTCTTGGAGGGGCGTTCGAGTTCATACTCTTCGGCCGCAAGGACTTCAGTCCATCTGTCAGCTAGCAAATCTTGATCAGCTCTAAGCTGTTGCTGTTTTTTCTTGAGGCTGCTTGCCGTGGCCATAAGCCTGCGTTTGAAACGCTCTTGTTCGACGGGATCCTCCGGCACAACGAATTCGTCATCGTCGAGGCTTGCCTCGTCTTCGGAGGGAGGCATATAATTATCGTCCTCGACCTCTCTGTCTGCCGCTCTCTCATGAGGGCTGGCTTCTCCATCCTCCTGTGTTGAATCTTGCTGGAGGGGGTTTTCTTCGGCACTGTCCGGAGTGTTATTATCTCCCGTGCCGGAATCACCGTTTTTGCTTTGGCGGGATTTAGAGCGGCGCCGCTGACGCCGGCGCTTAGGCTGTTTCTTGGAGGGGTCATCCTCCGCTGTTCCATCGCCATCGCCTTCTTTTGGGGTGTCCACCATGTAAATGTCATAGGACGAGGTGGCTTTCCAGTGCCCTATAGGCGCTGGTTCTTCATCGTCTCCTGCATCGGCGTCCATACCGTCGATGTCTTCGGAGTCGAAGTCGAGCATGTCGGTTAAATCATCAACAGTGGCTACAAAGTGGGTGGTGGGTGGGCTTTGAATTTCTTCGTCGTCCGTATCCCAACCTTGCTGACCATAGTCCGGCCAGGGCTCTCCTGATGAAGAGGGAGACTTTAGTGATTTCAGAATATCGCCAAAGTGCGAGTGCTGAAAGATGTCCGCGGCGGTGAACTCCATAATCGGCGCCCAATCGGATTCGATCGGCAGGGGCGCAGGGGGCTCGAAGTCCGGAGAGGAGTCCGGCTCCTTGGAGTCACGAGTTTTGCAGAGGACAGGGCTGGTGTTCAGCTCGATCGCCATAGAGATTGCAGCCCAAGAGGCGGTGTCCAACCACCCATCCTTGATCGGCGCAGTTGGCTCCGAATTAAGGGTCGGAGCTGATGCGGGTGCGGCCTCCAAGGCACTATTCGGCGATAGAGCTAAATCATGCCCATCGTGACAGCGCGACGCGCTCGGCTGTGGCTCGAATCCGTCGAAGATCAAGTCCCCGCGGATGTTAGCCGTGTAGTTTAGACTTCCAAATATGACCTGATGGCCAGGGGCGTAGCTTTCGATCTGCTCTAGATGGCCAAGCGAATTGGCCCACAGTGCAAAGCCGCCGAATACGAAGATCTGTCCAGGGAGAAAGGTCTCACCCTGGACTGCATCACTGTTGATGATCGGAGGAGCCATCGGGCCTAAAAGTGACGACACAGAGGAACTCTCAATGAAAGCACCAATGTCGGTGTCAAAACCGGTGGATCTCGGGTAGGGGGTCCCGAACTGTGCGTCTAGGCGGATGGTAACAGGAGACAAGGGACACGATGTTTTTACCTAGGTTCGGGCCCTCTCGATGGAGGTAAAACCCTACTCCTGCTTGATTAATATTGATGATATGGGTAGTACAAGAGTAGATCTACCACGAGATCAAGGAGGCTAAACCCTAGAAGCTAGCCTATGGTATGATTGTTGTTCGTCCTACGGACTAAAACCCTCCGGTTTATATAGACACCGGAGAGGGCTAGGGTTACACAGAGTTGGTTACAATGGTAGGAGATCTATATATCCGTATCGCCAAGCTTGCCTTCCACGCCAAGGAAAGTCCTATCCGGACACGGGATGAAGTCTTCAATCTTGTATCTTCATAGTCCAGGAGTCCGACTGAAGGTATAGTCCGGCTATCCGGACACCCCCTAATCTAGGACTCCCTCAGGCGCCCAAGCACCCAAGAGGAACAAGCTCAAGGGTACTAAGCACCAAGAGTAATAAGCTTCTCAACTTGTAACTTCCACATATCACCGTGGAGAACTCAAACCGATGCACCAAATGCAATGGCAAGGGCACACAGAGTGCCCAAGTCCTTCTCTCTTAAATCCCACCGAAGCAACTAATGCTAGGGAGGAAAATGAGAGGAAGAACAAGAAGGAGAACACCAAGAACTCCTAGATCTAGATCCAAGGGGTTCCCCTCACATAGAGGAGAAAGTGATTGGTGGAAATGTGGATCTAGATCTCCTCTCTCTTTTCCCTCAAAAACTAGCAAGAATCCATGGAGGGATTAAGAGTTAGCAAGCTCGAAGAAGGTCAACAATGGGGGAAGAACACGAGCTCAGAGGATAAGGTTCATTGGGGAAGAAGACCCCCTTTTATAGGGCCTCCCGAATCCAACTGTTATGTGCTCAGCCCGCACACGAGCGGTACTACCGCTCCACGACCGGTACTACCGCTCGGGCGGAAGAAGCAGGGAAAAGGAGCACCAAAACATGAACCTTGGGGCGGTAGTACTACTTAAAAGTGGTACTACCGCTCACCCAACGGTACTACCGCTGGAGAAGCAGAACACGGGGCCAAAGGAGGCAGGACACATCAGAGAACGGTGGCAGTAGTGTAGTAGCGGTACTACCGCCCGACCGGAGCGGTACTACCGCTTAGGCAGTACTACCGTGCCTTACTGCCGCGCGACTACTGCTGAACCCGACACGAAAAGAGCAGACCCAAAATCGAGGCGGTAGTAGAGCGGTACTGGAGCAGTACTACCGCTTGACGCTACAAGCGGTACTACCGCTGCCACCGCGGTACTACCACAAGGAGAAAAACAGAACTGCCATAACTTCTTCATATGAGCTCTGAATTGAGCAAACTCAAGCTTGTTGGATACAAGACGAAGAGTAGCGTCAAAACAACATAACCTCCAACATCAAAAAGGCAGAGAAGAACCAGTTACAGTGAGACGAGGCAGAGAAGAACCGGTTATTGTGAGAAGAGGCAGGGGAGGTATGCCTAACGAAAAGGGGAGAGAGACCTCCAACAGAGAAGAACCGACAGAACCTCCAACATCGAAAACATCATAGAAGATGCATGTGAACTCCGTTATCGATGAACTCGAGCTTGTCAACAAGATGACCATAAGCTCTAAGAATCACAAAGAGAACCAAACAAGAACCAAGAAGGATGATGCAAGGATGCAGCGGTTTGAGCTATCTACGAACGATACGATCAAGTTACTCATTGAGAGCCCCTCTTGATAGTACGACAATCGATCCTATAACCCGGTCTCCCAGCTACCACTATGAGACCGGTAAAATAGAAAACCTATCAAGGGCAAACCTTTGCCTTGCACATGGTCCACTTGAGCTAGATGATGACGATCTTGACTCCCTCAAGTTGGACCACCTTTCTTGATTGTGTTGGCTCGATGAAGACTAGATGATTGCTCCCCCATAGTCCACTATGGGTGAGCCACTCTTCGGCTCATCTTCACAAGTCCATTGTCACCACAATGGATGGCAAGCTTCAAGCACTTGATCTCTTCATGATGCATCACTTGAACTTGCACACCGCATCCTAACCCCACAAAGAACTCTCACGAAGACTAGGGGTTAGTACAGAAAGCGTAATTGACAATTCTTATCATACCATGGGATCACTTGATCCCTCTCGGTACATCTTCTATGCTTTGTGTGTTGATCAACTTGATTCACTCTTTGACTTAGTCTTGATCAACCTCTCATAAGACCAATCTTTTAGGTAATTCCTTGAATAACACCTTGGTCGACATAAACTCTCCTTGAAACCAAGAAAAGCCTATGGACAAAACCTTCAAATATAACTCAAGGCAACCATTAGTCCATAGAGATTGTCATCAATTACCAAAATCAAACATGGGGGCACCGCATATTCTTTCACTCTCTTATTTTACAAGGCTTACATAAGGAGGGAGAATGCCGGCAACTGGAATTCTGGGCTGCAAAAGGAGCAAATATTAGATACCTATTCTGCACAACTCCAAAAGTCCTAAAACTCCACAAAAGTTATTTTTGGAAATAATAAAAAATACTGAGCAGAAGAAATAAGTCAGGGGGGCCACCACCTGTCCACGAGGGTGGGGGGCGCGCCCTACCCCCTGGGCGCGCCCCCTGCCTCGTGAGCCCCCTGTTGGCTCTCCGGTGGCCATCTTCTGCTATATGAAGTCTTTCGTCCGAAGAAAAATCATAAGCAACCTTTCGGGACGAGACTCCGCCGCCACAAGGCAGAACCTTGGCGGAACCAATCTAGGGCTCTGGCAGAGTTGTTCTGCCGGGGACACTTCCCTCCGGGAGGGTGAAATCATCGCCATCGTCATCACCAACGCTCCTCTCATCGAGAGAGGGCAATCTCCATCAACATCTTCACCAGCACCATCTCCTCTCAAACCCTAGTTCATCTCTTGTATCCAATTCTTGTCTCCAAGTCCGGGATTGGTACTTGTAGGTTGCTAGTAGTGTTGATTACTCCTTGTAGTTGATGCTAGTTGGTTTATTTGGTGGAAGATCATATGTTCAGATCCTTTATGCATATTAATACCCCTCTGATTATGAACATGAATATGCTTTGTGAGTAGTTACGTTTGTTCCTGAGGACATGGGAGAAGTCTTGCTATTAGTAGTCATGTGAATTTGGTATTCGTTCGATATTTTGATGAGATGTATGTTGTCTATCCTCTAGTGGTGTTATGTGAACATCGACTACATGACACTTCACCATTATTTGGGCCTAGAGGAAGGCATTGGGAAGTAATAAGTAGATGATGGGTTGCTAGAGTGACAGAAGCTTAAACCCTAGTTTATGCGTTGCTTCGTAAGGGGCTGATTTGGATCCATATGTTTCATGCTATGGTTAGGTTTACCTTAATACTTTTGTTGTAGTGTCGGTGTACTAGAGTAGGGGTATCCTAGTATCCCGAACTTGTGCACGGGCAGTCGCAGCGTCCCGCGGCAAGGCTTGCCGGGTGACCGCCAAGGTCCTCCGTGGTTCCTTTGGAGCCATTCAAGAATAAAGTGTCCAAGCCAAGAAGACAAGGCCCCGGCAAGAGAAGCTTGCCGGGAAGGCCAACAAAAGCATCCCAAGGCCCCGGCAAGAGGAGCTTGCCAGGAAGGCTACCCAAGGCATTTCAAGGAACTTGCCGCGGCGCACCACGCGCCCCGGCAAGGCCCGGTGAGAGACAAGCTCCCGGACGCGACAAGACAACGACAGCGGCAAGGCGCTTGCCGCGGCAAGCCACCTCTCTAGGCCCGCACTCCAGCACATCCACCAATGTGTCGCTCTGGGGCCCTTCCAGGCGTACGTGGCGGGAGGCTATGCAGCCAGCGGCGTGCGGTGGCAAGCGGCGCTGACAAGATCGCCATCGTGGCAAACGGTGGCGTCCCTGGCGGTCCCTTTTCGCACTGTTTAGGTGACACAGACGGGCATTTAAGGCTCTTGTCCCCTGCCGTCAGGGTTAGGTATGATACACTGTAGCAGGTAGCTGTGCCTACCACATCACCTTTCCATTTTTGCCCTTTACCTCCGTTGTCACCTGTCGGTAACCCCTTGAGCATATAAAAGGAGGCCCGTGTGCAACGTAGAGGGGGGTTTGAACACTCACGCTCGGTCTCGCTAGCTGCTGGTGTGTACTGTAGCACTCCGCGCTCCCGAGCAAGAAATCAATACAAACCACAAAGCAGGAGTAGGGTTTTACGCATCCATGCGGCCCGAACCTGGGTAAATCGCTCGCGTGCATCGCCTCGATTTGCTCTTTGCACGACCTCCGCCCCCGCCGAACCGAAAGGGACCCGGTCCGCCGGTCCCATAGGTGCTCGTGGATCAGTACCCCGGCATCTTTGGCGCGCCAGGTAGGGGGCGTCGAAGTTGTGTGAACCAGATCCGGCGTTCTCGCGAGCTAGATCTTCATCATCTTCATCGACATGCCGCCGAAGAAGAAGGTTTCGGAGGCGGCTGCTCCGTCCGCGCCGAACCCACCATCGCCGGAGCAAACGGCTGATGGGGCAGGCGCTGGCGGAAGAACACGCGTCGACGAGGGAGCTCACGGTGCTGCCAGGTCTAAGGACAGGGCTGCGCTGCCCATCGGCGGCGTAGCCGGCTCCCACAACGACCGGGCGCACTCCAAGACCTCGGCGTCCGTGCATGCACCGCGCCCATCTCAGGAGGCGCGGGACCGGCAGCGTCATGGTACTCACGGTACCATGCGTCTGCTAGACCAAGATCAAGCCGGTGGATCTCGGAGCGCTCAAGACCACCATGCACGCCAACATGCTGGCGCGAGCGAGACACGGTCGCCTGGACGGGATATTGCTCCTTCTAACGTGGTTAGGAGTCCGAGCATGTCCCGCTCCTCGCACCGTTCGCCACCGCCACCCGCCACTGCAGCAGAAGCTTTGGCGCGAGCTCAGCTGCTCCTAGACTACCCTCCAACGGCGGACAAGATCGATGACTAGAGGGCCACCATCCAGAGTCTCATCGGCTTCGCCAACGGCGACACTCCACGGCAGTCGAGCACGTCGCAGCCGCGGCAAGCCAGCCAGGCACGAGCCGGAGACGACAAGACTGGTGGGGGTGCAACTACTGTGCACTCTCCTCCCCGAAGGCCAAGATCGCCGACTCGCCGGATCCACCTCGACAATGACTCCACCGCGTCGTCAGATCCGCGAGCTCGTCGCGATCAGCGCCAAGTTCTTCAAGAACGACAACAAGAAGACGCTCGTACTCGCATCGAGCGCCAAAGAGAAGCGCGACGTCAATCAGACCAGCGTGTTGGGCCCTCTGTTGACATGCATGCGCCAGGGGAACCAGGCGACTTGTCGTACGCGGTAGGTTTCCCAGCGTTCACTCGTGAGCTGCGGCAAGTCCAATGGCCCAGCACGAAGAATTTCAAACCAGATGTACCAGAGAAGTATGACGGCAAGACGCATCCGTCGGAGTTCCTCAGCATCTACACCATCACGGTGCAAGCTGCCGGGGGGCGAGACGACAAGATCCTTGCCAACTACTTCCCGTTGATGCTCAAGCCCAACGTCAGGTCCTGGCTCATGCACTTGCCGGACAACTCCATATCCTCCTGGGCAGACCTATGCCATCAGTTTGTTGGCGCCTTTACAGGCGGCCACAAACCTCATGGCCAAGAGAGTGACCTTCATCTGCTCGCCCAGAAGAAAGGAGAGCCCCTGCGCAAGTACATTCAGAGGTTCAGCCGTGTACAGTATAACATCCCAGACGTCCACCCCGCCGCGGTCATCAGCGCGTTCCATCAGAACGTGCGTAACCGCAGGATGCGGGAGGAGATGGCGATGTGCAGGATCAGAGACGTCAGTGAGCTGTACGCCCTGGCAGACAAGTGTGCACGAGCTGAGGAAGGAAGGAAACTCCCCAGAGAGAAGACCGGAGAAGAAGGATCTGACAGTGAGGATGCTGCCCCGGCAAAGAAAAACCGGTGGCGGAACAGGAAGAAGAAAGGCCAAGAGGTGCTAGTCGTTGAGCAGTCCGGCAATGAAGGTGGCGCCAAGAAGGCCAAGGTTGGTTGCGCCGGCAAGGAGATTGCCGCGTGCACCAACTGTCAGGCTGTGGCGGTCGCCGACAAGCAGGACGACACCGACAAGCAGTACTGCAAGATTCACCGCACCAAGGGCCATGACCTCCAGAGCTGCAAGAAGGTCGAGCAGCTTGTCCAGCAGCAAAAGGCTGAGTATGAGCGACGAGACAAGGAGAGGGCCCAAGGAGGTGCTAGAGAATCCGGCAAGAAGCGTGCCGGCCGGGGAGGGCGCCGCGGCAAGGCCAAGCAGCGGCAAGGAGATAGACCTCCCCGCGGCCGCGACAATGATGAAGACGACGACGATGACGAAGACATGGATGATGTTGAGACCAGTGAGCAGGAGTTTCAGAAAGCCACAGAGGTCTTGTGCGTTGACGGCGGTGCTTCTCTGCATACTTCGCACCGCCAACTCAAGCAGTGGGTGCGGGAAGTCAATGCGGCAGAACCACCTGTCGAATCGCGCAAACTTCTGAAATGGTCCAGCACGCCTATCATCTTTGACATTGAGGACCACCCTGATCGCACAACTGCGGTCGGGTGTTTGCCGATGTTGGTTTCACCAACTATCCGCAACCTCAAAGTCACCAAGATGCTAGTTGACGGCGGGGCCGGCTTGAACCTGATCTCCTCCACTGTACTCCAAAAACTCCAGATCCCTGACAGCGAGCTCGAAGAGACCGGCACATTCCAAGGAATCAATCCAGGAAGGAGCAAGCCGAAGGGGAAAGTCACGCTGCCAGTAACATTTGGCAGCGAGCTAAACTTCAGGACTCAGAGGGTCACATTTGACATTGCCGATATTCCATTGCCTTACAATGGGATACTTGGCCGTCCAGCACTCGCCAAGTTCATGGCAGCCTCTCATTACGCATATAACATGCTGAAGATGCCAGGCTCGATAAGCGTCATCTCTGTCCCCGGCGACAAGAAGGATGCTCTTATCTGTGCCGACAAGATCTACCGGGAAGCGGCAGCCGCGGCAGATCGCAAACCACTTGCCGCTGAAGCTCCCGGGGGGAAGAAGACCAAGTCCGGCAAGAGTTCTGATGCCCACTCCGGCAAGCGCACCTCTTCGGAGTGCTGCGCTGCCGTCGAGGACGCGCCATCGAGCTCCACTGGCAAGTGTAAGAAGACGATGGCAGCTCCGCTAGAGACGAAAAAGGTGTCCGCCAAGGAGGACGGCACTGGTGGTACCTTCACCATCAGTGCCACTCTCGACCCTAAATAGGAAAGTGCGCTCGTTGCTTTCCTGCGGGCGAATGTCGACATGTTTGCGTGGCAGCCGTCTGACATCCCCGGTGTTCCCAGGAAAGTGATTGAGCACCACCTTGCCGTTTGTCCTCATGCGCGGCCCGTCAAGCAGAAGGTCAGGAAGCAGGCAGTGGAGCGCCAAGAGTTCATTGCAGAAGAAATCAAGAAACTGGAAGCAGCAGGCCTTGTCAGGGGAGTGCTCCATCCTACGTGGTTGGCCAATCCTGTAGTCGTGCGCAAGGCAAATGGGAAATGGAGACTTTGTATCGATTTTACTGATGTTAACAAAGCTTGTCCCAAAGACCCATTTCCTTTGTCGCGCATTGACCAGATTGTTGACTCCACAGCCGGATGTGATTTGCTTTCATTTCTTGAAGCATACTCAGGATATCATCAGATCTTCATGGCAGAAGAGGATGAAGAGAAGACCGCATTTATTACTCCATGTGGCACGTACTGTTTCGTACGGATGCCTTTCGGTTTAAAAAATGCTGGTTCAACATTTGCAAGAGTAGTCCATGTCGCTCTTGAGCCACAAATACACATAAATGTGGAAGCCTACATGGATGATATAGTGGTCAAGAGCAAGGACAGAGCAACTTTGATTCAAGATTTAGACGAGACCTTTGCAAATCTGCGCAAGATCAGCCTCAAGCTCAACCCAGAGAAGTGTGTGTTTGGAGTCCCCTCTGGCAAGCTTCTCGGGTTCTTCGTGTCTCAGCGGGGAATTGAAGCCAATCCCGACAAGATCAAGGCCATTGAGCAGATTGAAGCACCAAAGCGCGTCAAGGATGTACAAAGACTTGCCGGTTGTGTGGCTGCTCTCAGCAGGTTTATCTCTCGGTCTGCTGAGCGCGCCCTGCCGTTTTTCAAATTATTGAAAAAGGCAGGTCCAATGAAATGGACTCCGGAAGCGGAGGCTGCGCTGCAGGACTTGAAGAGATACCTGTCCTCCCCTCCAATACTTGTCGCACCTAAGCCACAAGAGAAGTTGCTGCTGTATATAGCGGCAACCAATCAAGTGGTTAGTGCTGCGTTAGTAGCAGAGAGGGAGGCAGATGACGAGCCAGCAACCACGGCAAGCACATCCAGCGACAAGCGGGGAGCTTCTCCGACAAGCTCTGGTCCCGACAAAGATGGGTCTGCGCAGACGCACAAGGAGACACAGAAGAAGATGGTGCAGCGCCCAGTTTACTTTGTCAGTTCCCTTCTGCAGGGGGCTAGGTCAAGGTACTCTAGCGTGCAGAAATTGCTTTTCGGCCTCCTCATGGCCTCGAGAAAGCTGCGCCATTACTTCCAAGCACATGAGATCACAGTTGTCACTCGCTTTCCGCTGAAGAGGATACTACAGAATCCAGAAGCGACAGGCAGGATTGTTGAGTGGGCACTGGAACTGTCAAGCTTTGGCCTCAAATTTGAAAGTACTTCAACTATACAGAGCAGAGCATTGGCAGAATTTATAGCAGAATGGACGCCAACACCAGATGAAGAAATCCCAGAAACGAGCATCCCCGACAAGGAAGTAAGCAAAGAGTGGCTGATGTACTTTGATGGTGCCTTTTCGCTGCAAGGCGCCGGTGCTGGTGTGCTGCTTGTCGCACCCACAGAAGAGCACCTCAAGTACGTAGTCCAGATGCACTTTCCCAAGGAACAAGCGACAAACAATACTGCAGAGTATGAAGGCTTGCTTGCCGGTCTCAGGATCGCAGCAGACCTTGGGATCAAGAAGCTCATTGTCAGGGGCGACTCACAGCTTGTCGTCCGCCAAGTAAACAAGAATTATCAGAGTCCGTTGATGGAAGCTTACGTCGACGAAGTGAGAAAGCTAGAAGAGCACTTTGAAGGCTTGCAGATGGAGCATGTTCCAAGAGCTCAGAATGCCATTGCCGACGGCCTGTCGAAGTGCGCCGCACTTAAGTTACCTGTGGAACCAGGGATCTTTGTGCTCAAGCTGACTCAGCCGTCCGTAACACAATCAACTGGACCGAACAAGAAGAGGAAGTTGGTTTCAGGTGACTATTTGCCGGCAGAGCTTCCCGAAGCCGCCGCCAAGAAAGTCCCTAAGATCACCGCCAAGAGCGCTGAGGAGCAGTCTGCTCCGGCAAGCCCTAGGGTTTGTCCCGTTGAAGCAGAAGCTCCCGACAAGTTTTGCTCCGGCAAGCTTCCCGGGGAACGTCAGGCTCCGGCAGACCCGCAGGTTCTTGCCGTAGAAGCGGACGTTCTCGCAGCCGCAGATTTGCCTTTAGTCCTTGTTGTCGAGCCACAAGCTCCAGCATGGGTGCAGCAGATTGTCCATTTCCTTCAGACAGGAGAGCTTCCTGAAGAGCAAGAAGAAGCGGAAAGAGTAGCCCGGAAGTCAAGTATGTACCAGTTTGTCGACAAGACACTGTACAGAAGAAGACTGAACGGTGTGAAATTGAAGTGTATTCACCGGGAAGATGGACAAAAACTATTGGCAGAGATACATGGAGGCATATGTGGTCACCACATTGGCGCAAGAGCACTTGTCGGAAAAGCTTTCCGGCAAGGTTTCTTTTGGCCAACAGCCCTCCAGGATGCAACTGCACAAGTAACCAAGTGTGAAGCGTGCCAGTTCCATTCCAAGCAGATACACCAACCAGCTCAAGCTCTCCAGACGATCCCTTTATCCTGGCCATTTTCGGTCTGGGGGCTCGACATCCTCGGCCCCTTTCCCCGAGCTGTCGGGGGCTTTGAGTACTTGTACGTTGCAATCGACAAGTTCACAAAGTGGCCGGAAGTGGAACCAGTGAGGAAGGTGACAGCACAGTCAGCAGTCAAGTTCTTCAGGTTGATTGTTTGCCGCTTCGGGATCCCTAACATGATAATCACCGACAACGGTACACAATTTACGAGCCGCACCTTCATGCAGTACGTCCAAGATCTTGGCGCCAAGGTCTGCTTCGCTTCTGTTTCTCACCCGAGAAGCAACGGTCAAGCGGAGAGGGCAAATGCTAAAGTGCTGCGCGGGCTCAAGACCAGAACTTTCGACAGGCTGCACAAGTGCGGAAGAAACTGGATCGAGGAGCTGCCGGTGGTTCTTTGGTCGATCAGGACGACGCCAAATCAAGCCACTGGCCAGACACCTTTTGCTCTAGTCTATGGAGCAGAGGCAGTTATCCCCACGGAACTCGTATACGGGTCACCTCGAGTGCTCGCTTATGATGAGCTTGAGCAAGAGCAGCTGCGACAAGATGACGCGCTGCTCCTTGAGGAAGACCGTCTTCAGGCTGTTGTGCGAGCTGCTCGCTACCAGCAAGCTTTGCGCCGCTACCATAGCCGCAAAGTCAACGCCAGAAGTCTCGAGGAAGGCGACCTTGTTCTTCGGCGCGTTCAGACCGCCAAGAATTCCAACAAGCTGACGCCGAAGTGGGAAGGCCCTTACCGGGTGAAACGAGTCACTAGGCCTGGCGCTGTCCGCCTTGAGACCGAAGATGGCATTCCGGTGAGCAACTCCTGGAACATTGAGCATCTTCGTAAGTTTTACCCGTAAGGCGCGGTTGCCGGAACCTGTTCCGGCAACCACCTTTTGTACAAGTCTTGCCGCTGCTGCATGTAATCCTTTGTACAAAGCCGGGCGCAGACCCCGTGCGTAAATAAAGCTCGTGTGCCCCGCACATTTTGTCGATTTTATGCTTTCTATTTTTTGGCATATATGATCTGACACTTTGTGCAGCACCTACTCCACGGTAAGCAGTAACGAGCCGTAAAGCTCCATATCTGTATTTGTCTCTTCTTTCTTTTGAAAGGAAGGTTCCCCTTGCCCACAAGTTTGCCGGGGGGGGGGGGGAAGGAGAAGACGATGGTATGGACCAGGCGTCGTTCAAGAAAGTTTCGCCTTGCCGGGAAGCAAACAACAGAAAAGCTAAGTTGCCAAAGTTTGAGCAATCAAATTTTTTAAATTTTAAGTTATCTCCCTTGAACGACCGCACTTTGTATGGAAAACCTGTGCGCGGAGGAACCAACTCGTAGCTAGTTGCGCCCTTATTTTGTTTCGAGTCCGCTCAACAACTTAAGTGAGCCGCGACTAGTTGCGACAAGGTTTCTTGCCGGTAGCGGCACCGCCAGCAGGCTGCTGACGTTCCGCACTCAGCGCTCGCGGCTCAGGTGCCTGCACCGGCAAGTTCCCTAAAAGCGTAGGGCAAAAACATACAAAGGGAGGAATCAAGTAAAGGGAATAACGTTGCAATCATTACCCAGAATAGGGTTATATTACAAAAATAGTTTGTCGCAGCTCTAACAGATTGTTTTCATGACATAATAAGCAGCGACAAGGAAAGAAGAAATGGGCGGCCTAATCTACGCGGTCGCCTTCGACCCTCTTGATCCCGCTCACCTTGTCCACAATGGGTGCGACAAGGGCCTTGAGCTCCTCCAGATCAGCTTCTGGCGGCAAGGTCCGGAGGATGTTGGTGAGGCGGAGGCCCGGATTGCGGAAGGCCACCTTCATCAACACTTTCTGGAGGGCTCCTGCGCAGATCTTACGCGACTCGTGAGCTAGTTGCTTGGGGGTTCTCTCCCGGAGTCGCTGGAGAGCCGTCGCCACGCCCTTGAAGAACAGGACGAGCTTGGCGCTGGGTTGCAGGTTGTCGTCGGAGGGATACCCGAGATCCTCCATCCCCAGCTGCGCCAGCTCCTTGTCGATGTCGGTGGCGACGTTCACAAGACTCTCCGTCCAGTGCATCACAGTCTCCCTGAAGGCGTTCTGGGCGGTGGCAACACTCTCCAGCAGCGCCTTGTCGGCCTTGATTTCCTCCTTCAAGGCTGCCTCCCGCTTCTTGGCGCTGTCCAGAGTCTTGGTCAAAGTGGTTAGCTTCAACTCAAGATCCACGTTCGAGACCTTGGCGGCACCGAGCTCTCTGCCCTTCTCGGCGAGATCGGCTTCTAGCTGCGCCACCTTCGTCTTCAACTCCTCCTTGGCGGCCTCGGCGGCGGCGGCGGCGTCCTCTGCTTGCTTGAGGGCTTCGCCGAGTTTTCCCTCGCGCCCGGCAAGCTCCTCCTCATGGGCGTCGAGGTTGACCTTCCGCTGCACCAGCTCGCCCTCCTCCGCGGCTAGCTTCACAGCAGCAAGTCGCTGCCGCTCCTCGGCTTCGGCCTTCTCAAGGAGGAAGGCCTTTCGCGCTTCGCCGAGCTGCTCCCGCTCCTCCGCCAGGGACCGGAGGGCTTCCCGGTGGAAACCCCCGAGCTCTTCTGCGCGCTTTTCGATGTCAGCTCCCGCCTTCGCGACAAGTGCCTCGCGGGATTCCAGCTTGGCTTGCCGCGCGCGGTAGAGCGACATCAACTTCCGCAGCAGCCGCTCTTCTTCGGGCTCGTTGCTGCTGCTGCTTGGCGCGTCGACCAGCGTCAGCCCCGCAGAGGCAAGCACTTCTCCGTCGAAGACCTCCCCCTCAACCGGCGCTCTGGAGCTTGACGCCCAGGGAACATTGATGAAGACGTCGTCACCGGCCTTCAAATAGACGCCCGGCTGGGGCACCTTGGAGCTTGGCGCTGCGGCTTCGGCGGACGGTTCGGCGGTCGGTGTAGCGCCCGGCGCTCTTGCGGCCTCTGGGCCGTCTGTATGATCGCCAGAACCCTCGCTAGTTGCTGCAGCGTCAGCCTTGGCGGCCTCTGCGCCGGGGCATCTCCAGCACCGGCTGCTTCGTCGGCGGCGACCTCGGTCTCCATCTGCTCCGCAGCGGATGGATCTGACGGCCGGAAAAGGGGAAGAGTCAAGAAAAAATCCAACAAAAAGAAGATCAAAAGAAGAAGAACCCGAGGGAAGTTTTGAAGCAAGAGGAGTACCTGCACCAGGCTCTGCAGTCGTGGTCTCCGCTGTCGGGGGGCCGCTGGCGCTGTCCCTCGCCGGAGAACCCTCCCTTGCCGGAGACTTCTCCCTCGCCGGAGAACCCTCCCTTGCCGGAGACTTCTCCCTTACCGGGAAGCCCTCCCTTGCCGGGGAGTTCTCCCCTGTCGGGGGATTCTCCCTTGGCTCCTGGTGGGGCTGCTCGGCTCCTGCACAAGTCAACAAAGAAATATCAGCAAAGACAAGTACCCAAGCGCGCCTCGCAGCAGGAAGTAAATCACAGACTTACGCTGGGGGCTGCCCTGGAGAAAAGTCGTCAGGTCCGGCAAGTTTGTCTCGGGCGCGCCACCTGCCGTCGCCGTGGGCTCGTCCTCGATGACGATCACCGGGACCTTAGCTCTCTTTGCCGCTCTCTGGGCCAGAGTCCTAAAGAGGAACAGGTTCAGGGAAAAGCAAGTGAGAAACAAGAAAAATAGCAAGAACTGAAGAAATGCAAGTACAGCAAGAGAAGCTTACTCTTCTTCTTCTTCCTCGTCGGAGCTGAACGCGGAGAAGTCGAAGTCCGGCGCGCGCCCGGCGCGAGGAGGCGGAGGGGAAGCTTCCCTTGACCGCTTGGCGGGAGCAGTGGCGGCGGTCTGAGACGACCCCGCCCCGGCTGTCGGCGCGGCGTGAGTAGTGGTAGGAACTGAAGCGGTGATCCGGCTAGACTCCGCTCCAGTTGCCGTCGTAGCATGAGGCGCTCCCACGGCAACGGTGTTTGCCGCGGTGGAGTGTGTCACTCGGCGCGGCAACTGTTGACCCGCTTGCCGCTCCGTCAAGTCACCGACCTTGCGGAGGCGCCTTCTTGGTGGGGATGGAGGACCTGCTTGCGGCGAGCTGCCCGAAGAAGAGGAGGAGGAGGAGTTGATATCCAATGAGCCGCTCGTGTGCTTGGCGGGCTCGCTCGGCTCGGTGTCACGCCCGGCAAGCTCCTTCTTGCCGGCGGGCTCCCCTCGCTCGGCACGGCTTGCCGCCTCTACTGCATCTGCCTCCTCCACAGTGAAGCCAAACTCGCCCGCGGCTGCGGCTGCCGCTGCCTCCTCCAGCCTAGTGGCAATGAACGCCATCTCCGCATCCGTGGTGTCGCACGTGAGGCCGTCCTTCTCGCCGGGGCGGATTGGCACTTCCACCAAGTCGTCGAAGAACTGCTACACGACGTCGTCCGCGGGCTCCTGCCAAGTTGGCACAATTCCGTGCGAGTCGCACTCCGGCATCATTGCGCGGATGCGGTCGAGCACAGAATTGTTGCACAATGGGACGACGCCCCCCGGCAACCTGAACACCTCGGGATGTTGGGGGTCATACTTGAAGAGTTCCTGCAGCATTGCGTTGAGCTCCAGGACTGTGAAGTTGTAGTTGAGGCTCGGCCGCAGCCTCATGATATCTGCCGCGTTCTTGAACTCCCAAGTGGGCCTCCCCCGTTCCTGCAGGGGGGCGATGCGGCGGCGAAGGAAGTCTGCGCCAACAGCGCCAACAGTAAGCCCGGCAAGCCTGAGGTGTAGGATCCTAGTGATGGCGATCTTCAGCCTGTCATCTTCCGGGGCCACGTCACTCCAATCACTGCCGCGTGCTACTGGGGTTCGGCGCCGGGTGGTGAATGGCTGCGGGCTCTCCTCGTCAATCCAGCACCAATCAGCTCTCCACTCCTCCCACTTGCCGCGGAATTCTCCCTCCAGATACGTTTCCTTCTTGCCGGCCCTTGAGATCCAGGCGATTCCGCCGGATAGAGGCTCTCCTCTCTCTACTCGGGGGATGAAGAAGTGGCGGAAGAGGGCTACATTGGGAAGGACTCCGACAAAGTTTTCGCAGAGATGTGCGAAAACTGCCATGGTCAGGACAGCATTGGGGGTGAAGTCAAGGAGGTGGAATCCATAGGTGTTCATGATGTCGCAGAAAAAATCAGAGAAAGGCGGGCAGAGCCCGCAGTAGAAGAACAGAGCAAAAAAGGGGTATTCATTCGGAGCTTTCTTCCAAGCGGCGGCGGGGAGTACCTTTGTGCACGGATGCGCACGCGTCTCCGCCGACCAGAAGAGGTAATAGTTTTCCCTCAGCTCCTTCGCGCCAAGCTTGGGGGGAAAACGGACCGCTCCTTCCGCAGCGCCGCGAACCGCTGCGCCTCGGTCGACTTCACGGCCTTCCCCTTGTCGGCTTTTGGAGCCATGGCAGAAGGAGTGGAGGAGGTCGACGGTGTTGGTGGTGCTGGTCGCGATTGGGGGCGGAGCGCTGCTCTCTCTCTCAGCTTTGGGAAGGCGAGGGAGCGGCGGAGATTTCTGAGATTGGGAACGGCAACGGGCGAGTGGGCCAACTGCCCCTGTTTCCCCTTCTTATAAAGGGGGAGGGGGCGGACGTTCCGCATTTCCGAATAAAGAAACCCCCACGATCTCTCCCACGACGCCGCATTCAACGCGTGCCGTTCGGGGAGGGCGCGGTGGATACGGAGTGAGATACGGCGTAACCTAGGCCGCGCGTGCCCGTGCCCTGTTTTGGGCCTGGCCCAACAGCGCACGTTGGTGGATGTGCTGGAGCGCGGGCCTAGAGAGGTGGCTTGCCGCGGCAAGCGCCTTGCCGCTGTCGTTGTCTTGTCGCGTCCGGGAGCTTGTCGCTCACCGGGCCTTGCCGGGGCGCGTGGTGCGCCGCGGCAAGTTCCTTGAAATGCCTTGGGTGGCCTTCCCGGCAAGCTCCTCTTGCCGGGGCCTTGGGATGCTTTTGTTGGCCTTCCTGGCAAGCTTCTCTTGCCGGGGCCTTGTCTTCTTGGCTTGGACACTTTGTTCTTGAATGGCTCCAAAGGAACCACGGAGGACCTTGGCGGTCACCCGGCAAGCCTTGCCGCGGGACGCTGCGACTGCCCGTGCACAAGTTCGGGATACTAGGATACCCCTACTCTAGTACACCGACAGGAGCCCCCGGGCCTTGGCCATACATGTAGTTGCGGATGCTTGCAATAGAGGTTAATCATAAGTGGGATGCTTGTTCAAGTAAGAACAGCACCCAAGCACCGGTCCACCCACATATCAAATTATCAAAGTATCGAACGCGAATCATATGAACGTGATGAAAACTAGCTTGACGATAATTCCCATGTGTCCTCGGGAGCGCTTTTCTCTATAGAAGAGTTTGTCCTGGCTTGTCCTTTGCTACAAAAAGGATTGGGCCACCTTGCTGCACTTTATTTACTTTTGTTACTTGTTGCTCGTTACAAATTATCCTATCACAAAACTATCTGTTACCTATTATTTCAGTGCTTGCAGAGAATACCTTGCTCAAAACCGCTTATCATTTCCTTCTGCTCCTCGTTGGGTTCGACACTCTTACTTATCAAGAGAAATGTTTCTACAAAATTTTTATGCTCGTCTTTCTGATAACAATTGCACCATGCTCGATACTTCTTGTGATGGCTCTTTTATGATGAAGACTATTGAATTCAAATGGGATTTATTGGAAATAATTAAACGCAACTATGAAGATTGGGATCTCGACGAAGGTAAGGAGTCAGGTATGACACCTAAGTTTGATTGTGTTAAATCTTTTATGGATACCGATGTTTTCCGTAAGTTTAGCACTAAATATGGACTTGACTCTGAGATAGTAGCTTCTTTCTGTGAATCTTTTGCTACTTATGTTGATCTCCCCAAGGAGAAGTGGTTTAAATATCATCCTCCCATAGAAGTAAAAGTAGTTGCACCTATTAAAGTTGAAGAAAAGACTGTCACTTATAATGATCCTATTGTTCCTACTTCTTATGTTGAGAAACCACCTTTCCCTGTTAGAATAAATGATCATGCTAAAGCTTCAACTGTGTTTCATAAAAGCAATATTAGAACTTATACACCTCCTGAGCAAATTAAAGTTGAACCTAACATTGCTATTGTTAAAGATCTCTTGTCTGATAATATTGATGTGCATGTCATTCAATTCTGTGATGAGACTGCTAGAATTGCCAAATCTTGTGCTAAAGTTAAACATAGACCTATGGTAGGCATGCCTGTTATTTCTGTTAAAATAGGAGATCATTGTTATCATGGCTTATGTGATATGGGTGCTAGTACTAGTGCAATACCTATTGACCTATACCAAGAAATTAAGCATGATATTGCACCTACTGAGTTAGAAGATATTGATGTCACAATTAAACTTGCCAATAGAGATACTATTTCACCAATGGGAATTGTTAGAGATGTTGAAGTCTTGTGTGGGAAAACTAAATATCCTGCTGATTTTCTTGTTCTTGGTTCCCCACAAGATAGCTTTTGTCCCATTATATTTGGTAGACCCTTCTTGAACACTGTTAATGCTAGGATAGACTGCGAAAAGGATGTTGTTACTATTGGTTTGGGTGATATGTCTCATGAGTTCAACTTTTCTAAATTTAGTAGACAACACCGTGAAGAGGAATTTCCTAGTAAGGATGAAATAATTGGTCTTGCTTCTATTGCCGTGCCTCCTAGTGATCCTTTAGAACAATATTTGCTAGACCATGAAAATGATATGTTTATGAATGAAAGAAGGGAAATAGATGAAGTGTTCTTTAAACAGGAACCCATCCTGAAACACAATTTGCCTGTTGAAATCCTAGGGGATCCCCCTCCACCCAAGGGTGATCCCATGTTTGAGCTCAAACCGTTGTCTAATACTCTTAAATATGCTTATCTTGATGAGAAAAAGATATATCCTGTTATTATTAGTGCTAACCTTTCAGAACATGAAGAAGAGAGATTATTGAAAACTCTGAAGAAACACCGTGCTGCTATTGGATATACTCTTGATGATCTTAAGGGCATTAGTCCCACTCTATGTCAACATAAAATAAATTTGGAAGAAGATGCCAAACCAGTTCGTGATTATCAACGATGGCTGAATCCTAAAATGAAAGAAGTGGTAAGAAAGGAAATACTAAAGCTTCTAGAGGCAGGTATAATTTATCCCGTTGCTGATAGTCAGTGGGTAAGTCATGTCCATTGTTTCCCTAAGAAGGGAGGTATTACCATCGTTCCTAATGATAAAGATGAGTTGATTCCACAAAGAATTATTACAAGTTATAGGATGGTAATTGATTTCCGCAAATTAAATAAAGCTACAAAAAGGATCATTACCCTTTACCTTTTATTGATCAAATGCTAGAAAGATTATCTAAACATACACATTTTTGCTTTCTAGATGGTTATTCTGGTTTCTCTTAAATACATGTGTCAGCCAATGATCAATCAAAGACTACTTTTACTTGCCCTTTTGGTACTTTTGCTTATAGACGTATGCCTTTTGGTTTATGTAATGCACCTGCTACTTTTCAAATATGCATGATGGCTATATTCTCTGACTTCTATGAAAAGATTTGTGAGGTTTTCATGGATGATTTTTCCGTCTATGGATCCTCTTTTGATGATTGCTTGAGCAACCTTGATCGAGTTTTGCAGAGATGTGAAGAAACTAATCTTGTCTTGAATTGGGAAAAGTGCCACTTTATGGTTAATGAAGGTATTGTCTTGGGGCATAAAGTTTCTGAAAGAGGTATAGAGGTTGAAAAAGCCAAAGTTGATGCTATTGAAAAGATGCCATGTCCCAAGGACATCAAAGGTATAAGAAGTTTCCTTGGTCACGCCGGATTTTATAGGAGGTTCATTAAGGACTTCTCAAAAATTTCTCGGCCTCTGACTAATTTATTACAAAAAGATATACCATTTGTCTTCGATGATGATTGTGTAGAAGCATTTGAAATACTTAAGAAAGCATTGATCTCTGCACCTATTGTTCAGCCACCTGATTGGAATTTACCCTTTGAAATTATGTGTGATGCTAGTGATTATGCTGTAGGTGCTGTTCTAGGGCAAAGAGTTGATAAGAAATTAAATGTTATTCAATATGCTAGTAAAACTCTAGACAATGCTCAGAGAAATTATGCTACTACTGAAAAGGAATTCTTAGCAGTCGTATTTGCTTGTGATAAGTTCAGACCTTATATTGTTGATTCTAAAGTAACTATTCACACGGATCATGCTGCTATTAAATATCTTATGGAAAAGAAAGATGCTAAACCTAGACTTATTAGATGAGTTCTCTTGCTAAAAGAATTTGATTTGCATATTATTGATAGAAAGGGAGCTGAGAACCCCGTTGCAGACAACTTGTCTAGGTTAGAGAATGTTCTTGATGACCCACTACCTATTGATGATAGCTTTCCGGATGAACAACTAAATGTCATAAATACTTCTCGGACTGGTCCATGGTATGTTGATTATGCTAATTATATTGTTGCTAAATTTATACCACCTAGTTTCACGTACCAACAAAAGAAAAAGTTTTTCTATGATTTGAGACATTACTTTTGGGATGACCCACATCTTTATAAATAAGGAGTAGATGGTGTTATTAGACGTTGTGTACCTGAGAATGAACAGGAACAGATCCTACACAAGTGTCACTCCGAGGCTTATGGAGGACACCACGCTGGAGATAGAACTGCACATAAGGTATTGCAATCCGGTTTTTATTGGCCTACTCTCTTCAAGGATGCCCGTAAGTTTGTCTTATCTTGTGATGAATGTCAAAGGATAGGTAATATCAGTAGACGTCAAGAAATGCCTATGAACTATTCACTCATTATTGAACCATTTGATGTTTGGGGCTTTGATTATATGGGACCTTTTCCTGCCTCTAATGGATACACACATATTTTAGTTGCTCTTGATTACGTTACTAAGTGGGTAGAAGCTACTCCAATTAGTAGTGCTAATCATAACACCTCTATTAAGATGCTTAAAGAAGTTATTTTCCCTAGATATTTAATGACTGATGGTGGTTCACATTTTATTCATGGTGCTTTCCGTAAAATGCTTGCTAAATATGGTGCTAATCATAGAATTGCATCTCCTTATCACCCACAGTCTAGTGGTCAAGTAGAATTGAGTAATAGAGAGCTCAAATTAATTTTGCAAAAGACTGTCAATAGATCTAGAAAGAATTGGTCCAAGAAACTTGATGATGCATTATGGGCATATAGAACTGCATATAAAAATACTATGGGTATGTCTCTGTATAAAATGGTTTATGGAAAAGCATGTCATTTACCTCTCAAACTAGAACATAAGGCATATTGGGCTATTAAAGAGCTCAATTATGATTTCAAACTTGCCGGTGAGAAGAGGTTATTTGATATTAGCTCACTTGATGAATGGAGAACCCAAGCTTATGAAAATGCCAAGTTGTTTAAAGAAAAAGTTAAAAGATGGCATGATAAAAGAATACAAAAGCGTGAGTTTAATGTAGGTGATTATGTATTGCTATACAACTCTCGTTTAAGATTTTTTGCAGGAAAACTTCTCTCTAAATGGGAAGGTCCTTACATTATCGAGGAGGTCTATCGTTCCGGTGCCATAAAGATCAACAACTTCGAAGGCACCAATCCGAAGGTGGTGAACTTTCAAAGAATCAAACATTATATCTCAGGTAATCCTATAAATGTTGAAACCAATGTTATTAAAACTGTAACCCTGGAGGAATACGTAAGGGACACTTCCTGGAACGCTTCAGACCCCGAAAAGGAATAGGTATGTGGTACAGTAAGTAAACCGACTCCAAAACAGTTCTAAAGGCAATATTTCTCCATTTTGGAATATTTAGAAAAATAGAAAAATAAGAAGCAGTCCGGAAAGGACATGAGGCCTCCACGAGGGTGGAGGGCGCGCCCTACCCCCCGGGCGCCCCCCTACCTTGTGGGCACCTCATGTGCTCTCCGGACTCCGTTTTCTTGCATGATACGTATTTTGGTCGGTAAAAATTCATTATATAATGTCCTGAAGGTTTTGACTCCTGTATCACGCAACTGTCCTCTGTTCTTGTTTCGAGCTATTTTCTGTCAGGGTTGTCAAGGCCAAGCATCATGTCGTCCCCCTCCTCCAACAATGGTGACAACGATGCTTGGCTAATGAAGATAGAGCTGAAGAGGGAAGAACCCATGGAGATGAACAAGGATGAATGGATCAAGAAGGCTACGGAGGACCAAGCTCCTGAAGACAACCTTCAACTTGATCACAATCTCCTTACCCCAACTGAGATCGAATCTTTCAAGATGATTGAGTTAGCTCATATACAAAATAAGTATCTCACACGTGAAAATATTTTGTTGAAGGAGCATATCGTCGCACTCAAGGGCATTATCCGCAAGTTGGAGGATCTTCTACGCTCGATGTGCGACTACCCATCACCAACTACTCCACCGTCTTCATCACCAGGAAAGGAGACATAATCACATGAGTATGGGCGCTCCCCTTGGCAACTGCCAAGCTTGGGGGAGATGCCCCGGTATCGTATCACCATCACATCTCTATCTTTACTGTTTTTCTTAGTTCGATCCTTTTAGTAGTATCCTGATCTAGTAGAATAAAGTTTTGGTATGATCTAGTTTTGAGTTTTGCTTTACGATCCATCTTTGTAATCGAGTCCGTGAGCTATATAATAAAGATCAGTGTTGAGTCAAGGGCTTGATTATTTTGCCATGATCTTGAGTGAATAAAAATAAAAGAGAAAAAGAATAAAAAGAAATAAAGAGATCACATTGATTTTTATTGAGAGTAATGACTTCACATAGAAAGAGTATGATGATTAAAAATTGTTGAGGGTTGACAAACATAACTTTGGTCATCATTGCAATTAATAGGAAGTAATAAAGAAAGATAGGTTTCACATATAAATATACTATCTTGGACATCTTTTATGATTGGGAGCACTCATTAAAATATGACATGCTAAAGAGTTGATGTTGGACAAGGAAGACAACATAATGGGTTATGTTTTCTTATATCTGAGATAAAGTATATTGTCATGGATCATCCAACATGTTGAGCTTGCCTTTCCCCCTCATGCTAGCCAAATTCTTTGCACCAAGTAGAGATACTACTTGTGCTTCCAAAAACCCTTAAACCAGTTTTGCCATGAGAGTCCACCATATCTACCTATGGATTGAGTAAGATCCTTCAAGTAAGTTGTCATCGGTGCAAGCAATAAAAAATGCTCTCTAAATATGTATGATTGATTGGTGTGGCGGAAATAAGCTTTATACGATCTTGTGATGTGGAAGAAATAAAAGCGACGGACTACATAATAAAGGTTCATATCACAAGTGGCAATATAAAGTGACGTTCTTTCGCATTAAGATTTTGTGCATCCAACCCTGAAAGCGCATGGCAACCTCTACTTCCCTCTGCGAAGGGCCTATCTTTTATTATTATCTCCTACCTTATGCAAGAGTCATGGTGATCTTCACCTTTCCTTTTTATATTTTATCCTTTGGCAAGCACAGGATGTTGGGAAGATCCTGACATATATACCTAATTGGATGTAGGGTAGCATGAGTTATTATTATTGACATTACCCTTGAGGTAAAAGGTTGGGAGGCAAAACTATAAGCCCCTATCTTTCTCTGTGTCCGGTTAAAACTCTATAACCACAAGTATTGCGTGAGTGTTAGCAATTATGAAAGACTAAATGATAGTTGAGTATGTGGACTTGCTAGAAAGCTCTGACATAGACTCTTTCCAATGTTATGATAAATTGCAATTGCTTCAATGACTGAAATTATAGTTTGTTAGTTCTCAATAAAGTTTCTGGTTCATACTTTGCATTGTGAATAGATTATTACTTGAGCATAAGAAATCATATGACAATATTCATATATGTTGCTGTTATGAGAATAATCATGATGCCCTCATGTCCGTATTTTATTTTTATCGACACCTCTACCTCTAAACATGTGGACATATTTATCGTTATCGGCTTTCGCTTGAAGACAAGCGAGGTCTAAGCTTGGGGGAGTTGATACATCCATTTTGCATCATGCTTTTATATCGATATTTATTGCATTATGGGCTGTTATTACACATTATGTCACAATACTTATGCCTATTCTCTCTTATTTTACAAGGCTAACATAAGGAGGGAGAATGCCAGCAGCTGGAATTCTGGGCTGGAAAAGGAGCAAATATTAGAGACCTATTCTGCACAACTCCAAAAGTCCTAAAACTCCACAAAAGTTATTTTTGGAAATAATAAAAAATACTGAGCGGAAGAAATACGTCAGGGGGGCCACCACCTGTCCACGAGGGTGGGGGGCGCGCCCTACCCCCTGGGCACGCCCCCTGCCTCATGGGCCCCCTGTTGGCTCTCTGGTGGCCATCTTCTGCTATATGAAGTCTTTTGTCCGAAGAAAAATCATAAGCAACCTTTCGGGACGAGACTCCGCCGCCACAAGGCGGAACCTTGGCGGAACCAATCTAGGGCTCCGGCAGAGCTGTTCTGCCGGGGACACTTCCCTTCGGGAGGGGGAAATCATCACCATCGTCATCACCAACGCTCCTCTCATCGGGAGAGGGCAATCTCCATCAACATCTTCACCAGCACAATCTCCTCTCAAACCCTAGTTCATCTCTTGTATCCAATTCTTGTCTCCAAGTCCGGGATTGGTACTTGTAGGTTGCTAGTAGTGTTGATTACTCCTTGTAGTTGATGCTAGTTGGTTTATTTGGTGGAAGATCATATGTTCAGATCCTTTACGCATATTAATACCCCTCTGATTATGAACATGAATATGCTTTGTGAGTAGTTACATTTGTTCCTGAGGACATGGGAGAAGTCTTGCTATTAGTAGTCATGTGAATTTGGTATTCGTTTGATACTTTGATGAGATGTATGTTGTCTATCCTCTAGTGGTGTTATGTGAACGTCGACTACATGACACTTCACCATTATTTGGGCCTAGAGGAAGGCATTGGGAAGTAATAAGTAGATGATGGGTTGCTAGAGTGACAGAAGCTTAAACCCTAGTTTATGCGTTGCTTTGTAAGGGGCTGATTTGGATCCATATGTTTCATGCTATGGTTAGGTTTACCTTAATACTTTTGTTGTAGTTGCGGATGCTTGCAATAGAGGTTAATCATAAGTGGGACGCTTGTTCAAGTAAGAACAGCACCCAAGCACCAGTCCACCCACATATCAAATTATCAAAGTATCGAACGCGAATCATATGAGCGTGATGAAAACTTGCTTGACGATAATTCCCATGTTTCCTCGGGGCGCTTTTCTTTATATAAGAGTTTGTCCAGGCTTGTCCTTTGCTACAAAAAGGATTGGGCCACCTTGCTGCACTTTATTTACTTTTGTTACTTGTTGCTCGTTACAGATTATCCTATCACAAAACTATTTTTTACCTATTATTTCAGTGCTTGCAGAGAATATCTTGTTGTAAACCGCTTATCATTTCCTTCTGCTCCTCGTTGGGTTCGACACTCTTGCGTATCGAAAGGATTGTGTTCATCCCTCACTTCCTCCGCGGACTAGGGTTTCCCCTCCACCCCTTTGTCCACGGCCTCATGTTCTACTACGGGCTAGATTTCCATGATCTAGCCCCAAATTCCTTCCTCCACATCTCAGCGTTCATCGTCGTGTGCGAGGTGCTACTTCGCATCCCTCCACTCTTCGGCCTATGGCTAAAAGTCTTCAATGTGAAGCCGAAGCTGGTCGATGGGCAACATACGGACTGCGGCGGCGCCATGGTGAGCAAGCTCCCCAACACCACTTGGCCTAAGGGGGCCTTCATGGAGACCGTCAAGGTGTGGCAGTAGGAGTGGTTCTACATTACCAAACCCCGCGGCGCCAGGTGGGCGGCCACTCCTGAGTTCAGATCCGGACCCCCTATGGAGCTCGCGTCATGGACCAACACTACTAGGAAAAGGGCTGCTAGTGGCACACCTGTTTTCGCTACTAATGGCGCACTACAGGTGCGCCACTAGCACCACGCCATTAGATTTTTTTACTAATGGCGCACCACTGGTGCGCCATTGGTATAGCCCACGGTGCGCCATTAGTATCTGGTATACTAATGGCGCACCACATAGAAGTGCGCCATTAGTAACAATTTTTTTAATTTTTTTTCCAGAAATTCTTTTTAATTTTTTTCTTAATCTCAGGTCACTATGGCTTAATCTCGGGTCAATATGCTTAATCTCAAGTCAAATCGCACTCTGTGGTCAAACTTCCCGGAAGGTCACCCATCCTCACACTACTCCAGTCCAAGCACGCTTAACTTCGCAGTTCTATCCAACCCCAACACCAGCTCACTTCACAGGCACTTGTTGATATATCTATCATATCAATCCTATTAAACCTTGTTGATGTCTAGGACTTCGTTCATGTTCATGAGTATGATGAAATTTTGAAAAAATATTTCAAACTTCCCGATCATATTACGTATCATATTTTGAAAAAAAATCGAATTTTTTTTCGAAACCAGTTTTTTTTTCTGTTACTAGTGGCGCACCTACCAAACGGTGCGCCACTAGTAAGTTAGAAATTTTTTCCATTTTTTCCCTCTAGATCTTAAAAGCCCCGCAACTTTTTTTCTGTTATGTTTTTGGGCATTTTGAAAATGTTTAACGGGGTTCCCCTGGTGGAATTCGGATGTAACTTTTCGAGTAGATGATTTTTCATATAAAAAACTTTTTAATCCGAGTTTGTATGCAAAAGTTATGCCCATTTTACAAATTCCAGAGAGATTTTGCAAATAAAGTCGAAATTCATATTTGTAAAATTTCCCAACAAGTAGACCACATATCACATGGGAAACTTATTTTCTTTTATTTTTTTGACATTTCCATCATTTTCTTTTATTTTTTTAAACTAAAAAGGTGGTCCCCCGGGGGGGGTGCATCCGGTGGAATTTTTGGGCCAAGTTAGTAATGGCGCACCGTGGGAGTGGTGCGCCATTACTAGTCACACACGGTGCGCCATTACTAGTTTTGAAAAAAAAATTAAAAAAAATTTCTAGTGGCGCACCGTGGATGTGGTGCGCCATTACTAGTTTAACTAGTAATGGACTAGTAATGGCGCACTATCCACTGGTGCGCCATTACTAGTTTTGAAAAAAAATTTGAAAAAAAAATTTAAACAAAAATTTGAAAAAAAAATTTGAAAAAAATTTACTAGTGGCGCACCGTGGATGTGGTGCGCCATTACTAGTTTAACTAGTAATGGCGCACTATCCACTGGTGCGCCATTACTAGTTTTGAAAAAAAATGAAAAAAAAATTGTTACTAATGGCGCACCGTGGATGTGGTGCGCCATTAGTATTTGGACACTAATGGCGCACCAACACATGGTGCGCCATTAGTATATAGTAGTGGCGCACCACATGTCTGGTGCGCCATTAGTGGCCATATCATCTATAGCCCTTTTCCTAGTAGTGCAACAAGGGTCTGGACTGGGGGTCGACCGCGGAAGTGCTATCGCTGCAAAAGGGCATCAAAAACATGATAAGCAAGAACACCAGTCTCACTAGATTCAGGTGATGCTCTTCCGCCGCCCCTGCCAACTCTGGCCTCTCCACATGTGGGAGTTCAATCCGGAAGGTCCCCGGACCCTGCAGCGCTTCTTCGACACAACGCACGAAGAGATTTGGAAGCTGCTCTTCAAGGCCCAGAAGACGTGGCCGAAGAAGACCGAAGACATCAACCTTGACAGTGAGAATCCGGCCACTCCGATAAGTGTATTATTCCCAAACATACCTTTGGTCCATAAGTTCTTAGGCATAACAAGTTTTCCGTCCCTCTCCTGGGCTGGATAGCAAAGGCGGAGCGGATCAAGTGTCCGACACCGCTGCCTGAAGATCCGGCCACACGTCAGCTCACGAAGATGCTGGTTCCGGCGCCCTACCAGGCGCCGGAGAAGAAGGCGAAGAAGAAGAGCAAGGAGGCCAAGGGCGGCCTCCGCCGTAAGGGTACTTTGGACGCAGCGTCCGGAGAGACCGAAGCCCCCTCTTCCCACGAGGGAGATGAAGACGAAGAGGAGGAGGAGGAAAGTGACTCTCCCCTCAAGGGGAGAAAAAAAGAAAAGGGCAGCCTCCGTAGACCTGGAGGAGGGGGTGTCCAAGATGGGGAAGACAACCCTCTCGGATGGTTCGGATTCGGATGTCAAACCCATCCCCAAGAGGCTCCCCAGGACGAAGCCCCTGGCCGCATCGTAAGTATCAAAGGATACTTTACAAATAGTCGGCCCTTTATGGTTTGAATATAACATATTATGTTGTGTGTATTTTAGTCCTGCCCGCGGCCTCCCCCATCCATCGCTGTCTGAGAGGAGCTCTCTGGCACCAGAGATGGTGGAGAGCGAGGCGCCTCCGTGAGCCTCTCCGCCAACCACCGCGGATGACACTGAGGTGTTGTCCCGAAGGGCCTCTTTGAGCCACGGAGAGGTGAGGGAGGCTGCCAATACAGCGCCTGAGGGTGAGGCCTCGGCTGCCGAGAATATGGGGGGTGAAACCCCCATGGAGACCGATGGCGGGGGCCCTGACCAGTCCGGCCCCCAGCCAAACACTATTCCAAAGACCCATATGGCTCCGGAATCATTCGATGAACCCCCTTTGAGGGAGGGGGGAGTGTCAACTCCGGCGGCAACCTCCACTAATCTGGAGGCGCCGAACGCTCTGGTGGAGGCACTACGACGTGCTTCCAGCATGGAGGAGCACCGCACCCTGATGGGTGTGGTGGTTGAGAAGATTCAGTCCACCAAGAGCCGGCTAAATGAAGCCTTCACCAGCGTGCTAACAGGCTTCAAGGTATGCGACGTAATACTCTTAGACGCTTTTCATATGAAGGAAATATACCTGTATATAGATAGTAGCCCCTGAGACTGTTCGGTTTTGAAAAAAGCCGAACAGAGGATCACATAGTATTCGGAAGAGGTGACATACTTTTCTATTTTATAAAAGGCTTCCCTGTTGGCGGCAACCTCCCAAGCCGCTGAAGTTTTCGAACTCAATCGATAGCTGAAGCTGGTTGACGATGAGATCGACTGCATTAACAAGTGGTTCAATGAGGCACAAGGTATGTTCAGAAGAGCTTTTTTGTTTATATATATACATACATACATATATATATATATAGGGTCGCGCTATTCGTCACCCAGGGTGAGGAATAGTTATTCTTCACCCCCCTCTATTTTAACATCAATGCACCGTAATTTTATGTTCCTTCAATTTTTTCTTATTTCAGACATAAAAAGAGAACATAAGAAAATATATAGTCGCCGTAAAAAATATTTTATGTTACGTAAATTACAGATGTAAAAACATAGTGTAAAATGTACATAAAATGTAATTTTTCTGGTCTTCTGACATTTTTTATGCCAAATTTTACGCAGTGAATCAATATGACAGTAACAATTTGTATTTGAAACATAATTTATTTACGAAATGACCGTAATATTACGTCGGATGAACAATAATTTATTCTGCACCCTGGGTGATGAATAGTAACACTATATATATATATCAGAAGTGATATGCAAATTCAGAGTTAAGCTCATGCACTACCATGATTATGATTGCAGGTAGCGCGGCCGAGGTTGAGACCCTCAAGAGTGCCCTTGCCCAAGCCAAGGAGCAGGCAAAGGCGAGCAAAGCGGTCGCTGACAAATAGCGGTTGCGGATTTAAAGACCGAACACGTCGCCCGCCGCCAGCACGAGGAGAGGGTGGCCGAGGTGGAGCAAGAGCTGAAGGACGCCATCAGCAAGTGTGAGGCCTTGGAGGAGAAGAGTACGACCCAAGCGTCCGATCTCGCCAAGGCCCTCCAAGAGGCCAAAGAGGCGCGGACCGAGGCCCGGTGTGCTCGGGAGGAGATTCGGCAGGCCGAACAGATAGCGGCTGGTAAGCCCTTTCTCTTGCAGAGTATATTTGGGGGTTAGAGATATGCCTTGCTCACTCGACTATGGAGTTCTCTAGACGCCTTTGCAGATCTGCCGAGGAGTGCCACTGATGCCGCGCAATTCTTCTGAGCCCAGGAGGGGAGCTCGATGGAGAAGCTCTTGTGGTCACAGTTCCTAGCACCGGAACACCCGGTGCTTTTGAACAATTAGATGAAGCAACTGGCAGAGCTGCATAGGATGTCCGGCTTGGCATTGAGGGACGTCATAGTCCGGCTATGGTCGTCCGAACCCATTCCGAGCAGCTACTTTGGCTTGGTGAGGCGACTCGTCGACGCACTGCCCGAGTGGAAGCCGTAAAGCGCTCGGTATGTATAGAAGGTGCGCAGATGGTCTTTGCATGTGTCAAAATGCACTGGGCAAAGATGAAGGCCACCGTCATGGCGACTGAGGGCCCACCTGAAGGCAAGGACCACCGCAAGCCAGAGCGGTACTTTGACGACGTCCTAGCAGGTGCCCGAATAGTGGAGGGCCAATGCTCAAAGGATATCATGTTTGAATGAATGTATGACGGTTATCCAGACTTTGTTTTGATGAACTAGGGCTTGTAATATATTTATGCCTTTATATGAAATTCTATTCCTCCTATGCGGCCATTTGAATTCTGACAGTTTTCCATTCGTCGGCTTTAGCCCCCACGTAGATGCTACGGGGGTGTTTGGTATAGCGCGCGACCACACTTGACCCAACGTCTTGGTCCGTAAAGGAGGTGTCGGCACAACTAACCAGGCAATCAGACTATGCGGTTTTACTACTTTCACTTAGCCATAGGAGTTTCACGGTGGGGCTGAGTAATAGCCCCTTGTGCCTATGCGGCCATCCGAGCTAGGATGCCTTAGGCGCGTGACTGAGTGAGGGCCAGTCATTCGTATGATACGGGGAAATCACAGAAGATTTGTAGCAAGTCACCGAATCGCCGACCAGCTTTCGCCATATCATGACAGTCAATTTTCGGCTTTCTCTACTGAGGTGTTTGACCGGACGAACCAAAAACACAATCGCAGTAGTTCTCCCTTTACTACCCTAGCCGAACAGGCGGAACGTAAGGTAGTAATCACAGGAGCCGGGCAACCCAACTATTGACCAAAGACATGATTCGGAGCTGATGCATATAATGCAATATTCGGGACACCGAAGTATACTCTAGAAGTGTTCGGACTTTTTTGAAAATATATGTGGCCGAATAGAGCCCCTGGCATTTAAGCCGTACCAAAGTATATATGGAAATCTGACTCAAAGAGGGAATACAGATTTATGAAGCAAACCAATACCGAACAGGGGTTGGTGAAAAACGGGTTCCATTAGAATCTGATTGATACGTCAAAACGTGCTGTTACAGATAATTCCATAAACATCAAGGCTATCTTACATGCTGAGAATTTGTAAACAAGGGGAAGCTATGTACAGGGCCTAAAGAAAAGGTAGTCTTGAAGATCCCATGGATATCCTGCCGCACGTCTGCGCCGCTTTCGCCTTGGTGCAAGATCCTTTGAGTGGAGCAATCGACGATCATTTATAAAAAAAGGGCCTGGGAAAGAGCCCTTGTAGGACCGTAAATTGATTAGGTTTTAACGACCCGTAATATGAGAGAAAATAAAAAAGGAAGGGGAAAAAGGTTAAGGTCCAAATAGGGTCAAGCCGCACTATGAACCTCGTCTGCAATGTGCCTCCGTCGTTGCCCAAGGTATTTTAAGTGCGTAGTTATGTGCATGCAGTACAGCGCGGTTAGATGGGGCAATTGACAGAGGCAGAACTGCTAGTCCAGCTCTGGATTGACCAAGTTGTCGTTCTGCAGAGTAGGCCGGACTCGTTTAACAGTGTCCGGTGGCTTGATGGCCGATGAAGTGTTCGGCTTGATGAGGCCGCTCTGTACCTCGGCTACGAGGGCCGCAGTTTTCTCCTCAGTATGGAGGGAGCGCTCCATATTTCCATTGACTGTTATAACGCCACACGGTCCGAGCATCTTGAGCTTTAAGTAAGCATAGAGGACTGCATTGATGCGGGCGAAGACGGTTCGTCCGAGCAGTGCGTGATAACTACTGCGGAAGGGGACAATGTCGAAGATCAAGTCTTTGCTTCGGAAGTTAGCCGGTGAACCAAAGACTACTTCCAACATTAATGAACCCATGCAGCGGGCCTCGACGCCGGGTATCACTCCTTTAAATGTGGTGTTACTAGGCCTGATTCTTGATGGGTCAATACCCATTTTGCAAACAGTGTCTTGATAAATCAAGTTAAGACTGCTGCCACCATCCATAAGGACTCGAGTGAGATGGAATCCATCGATGATTGGATCGAGGACCAGGGCTGCCGAACCTCCATGACGGATACTGGTCGGATGGTCCCTGTGATCGAAGGTGATCGGACAAGCCGACCAAGGATTGAAATTTGGGGCGACCGGCTCTATGGTGCAGACGCCCTTAGTGCGCGCTTGCGCTCCCTCTTGGGGATATGAGTGACGTATATCATATTCACTGTTTTTACCCTAGGGGGAAATTTCTTCTGCCCCCTGTGTTCGGTGGGTGGGGCTCATCATCATCCTCGCTTGGTGGCGCTTTCCCCTTGTGTTCGGTATTTTTAACTTACCGGCTTGTTTGAAGACCCAACAGTTTTCTGTTGGAATGATTTGCAGGCCTGTCGGGGGTACCATGAATCTGGCAAGGCCGATCGAGTATTTTGTCTAAATTGGATGGGCCGTCCCTGTTTACTTTGAATGGCTTTTTCCGCAGACCGGGTTTAGAGCCGCTGAATCCGGCGTTGACCGCTATGTCTTTGATTTCTTCATTGTTATTACGACACTTGTGCTTGTTACGTCGTGGCCGTCCGTTGCCGTCCCTGGCTTCAGAGATGTCGGGGTCGCTGGTATTGTTGCTTCTATGAGCTAACCAGCTGTCTTCTCCCGTGCAGAAGCATGTCATGAGTGCGGTAAGAGCTGCCATAGACTTTGGATTTTCTTGGCCGAGGTGTGGGGCAAGCCATTCATCGCGGACGCTATGTTTCAAGGCCGCTAGGGCTTAGGCGTCCGGACAACCGATGATTTGGTTCTTTTTAATTAAGAACCGAGTCCAGAGTTTGCGGGCTGACTCTCCGGGTTGCTGGACTATGAGAGTAAGGTCATCGGCATCCGGTGGCCGGACATAAGTACCTTGGAAGTTGTCTCAAAATGCATCCTCCAAGTCTTCCCAGCTACCAATAGAGTTCTCTGGGTGTAACATCCCAAATTTTCAATTTGGAATGTTATACATTAGATCATCATTGCATATCATATTTTTATTGCATTTTTGGTTTGATCCTAGAAATTCTACGCAACTCAAGGACTTGCAGAGAGAGTTGGGGATTTCATTATTTTCATATTCGAATTTTTCTCGAATTTTGAAAAGAGGATCGTTTGATTTTAATTATTTTCTCTTCGAATATTTCTTTTATTAAAATAAAAGAGAGGGGATAAAATGACTATCTCAAAATAAAGAAATATCGGAGATTTAATATTAAAATCAAATAAGATTTCTATTTGGAATTTTATCGCTATTTTATTTGAATTAGGAAAAATATGTGTCTTTCAAAATTGCATTTTTGGCCCAAATAAATGTTTACCTTGTCCGCCGTATCTTTAGAGGACGGGGAAAATTTATTTCGGGATTTTTGGAGTCCCTTTAGTATTTTTCTTTTCTTTCTTTTTCTGCATGTCGGAATTATTTTTAAAAAATGTCAAACCGACTCCGGGGCGTACCTGAGCGGGACTCCGCCCGGGGGGCCTTTATAAGCCGCCGAAGCCCACCAGCCGCCAGCCCAACCCGCGGCCTGACCCTAACCCTAGCCCGCCACCGCCGCCGCCGCAGCAGCGCGCCGCCGCCGACCCGCCGCCCCGCGCCGCCTCGCCGGAGCCGCCCGCCGCCGCCGCCGTTCGCCGGACTTTCGCCGGAGGTAGCCGCCGCCGCCTCAGTTTTCACGAGAGAACCGACAGTTTTTTTTAAACCTAGATCTGTTTTTTAATCTGGTTCGGTTTATGTTTTTCGGTTTAGTTATTTAGCGAACGCTCGTTCGTTAGTTCGTTTTAACGAACGGTTTTCATCGTTTAGCCACAGACAGCGAACGTTCGTTCATTAGCTTGTTCGTCAGTTTTTTCTTTTTTTCTCGGATTTTCCACGATTATTTTCGATCGTGATTTCTGATCCGATTTTCGTTCTAGTATAACTTTTCGCTCGTTTATCGGAATCAGGCGATTCAAGCGCCTAGAGTTTCGTCTCGAAACCCTCTTTCTGTTTAACCAACTTAAACAAGTTTTTGCTACTGTAAAATTTGACTTTAGTCCAGATTAGTAAACAAAGCTTGTTTATTTCGCCGTTTGAGTTCCTTTGCTTCGTTTGATTTGATTCTTTTTGCAAACCGTAGTTATTAAGTTGAACTTTCTGGTTAGATCTCTTATTTGATTTTTACCCGTGCCCTTGCATGATTGCTTATTGTATCCTTGTTTGTTTGCGATAGAGTACCCGGAGTGCGAAGCGTGCTACTACGAGTCTCTAGGTTTCACGGATCATCAGCAAGGCAAGTAACATTTTGATCATACTTCTTTACAACCCAGGTTTATTGCATTAGATCAATCCTCAAACAATTTGCATGGTTAGGATATGATTACATTGTGGGTATTTGGGAAGTAGTTGAGGTAGTACCTATTCACCTATTTATTATCAAACCTTTGGGAGTTACTTCTACGTTGCTTATATTGCTATGCTATGCTCATAGACATGGATTGGGTTTTGAGTGTATCCATGACAGATGTGAGATTGTTAATTAATGGTTCAACTTAAGGTGGCAACTTAAATACACATCTGGGTGGATTGAGCCACCTGGGGTATCCAGTGATTGCCTGTATTTTTTGGAAATCCCGGGGTACCGTGTGATTCTCCTATGGACTGCCACCCAGGCTCAAAGGGATCATAAGATTATTCATGCTAGAAACTTCCGTGTGCAGCCACATGCCATTATGGGCTCTGGCATAGTTGAGTAAGTTGTGGGAAACCTTTCCATGAAGGGCTAGCAGATGTAGGGGATTGTAGGTGTACCGGCCTATCTATCGGTTAAGGGGACCTCTTCAGAAAGACTGTGTCTCGGTCATCCGTTTCTCAAACATCATGTAGTGCGAGAAATCCAACGGAGGAGATCGAGTCTTGTGGGGAAAAGTGCACAAACCTCTACAGAGTGTACAAACTAATCATGGTTAGCTGTGTCCCCGCTTATGGACATCTTGAGTATCTGGTTCTTGGATTATCATGTGGATGTCATCACTCTTAATTATATAATTTGATTGGGTTAATGATTATTTTTAATTGGGATTGAGATGGGGTTTACCATTCTCAATGTTTAACAACCACCATGATAGTTAAATAAAATATATTCCTTTGTTGTAGGGAAAAATTGGCTTTTCACAAAACATATTAACCATACAACCTCCACCAGCGAAATATGCATGTAGTGATAGCATTATTCTGTTCATTACTATTTTGTGTTACATTCCCAGCATATTCCATGTGCTGACCCGTTTTTGGGCTACAACGTATCATGTTGCAGACTTTTCAGACGACGAGTAAGGAGCCTTAGGTCGTGGTCTTTCACTCAATGATGCCGTTGGAGTTGATGGACTCACTTTATCTTCCAAGCCTTCCGTTGTTATCATATTAGATGGCCTTAAGCCATATTTATTGTAATAAGTTCTTTTTTGAGACATTTGATGTATTAAGTGTGTGATTGCTACTCTGTTATAAATCCTTCAAGTACTGCGTGTCAGCATTAGCTATCCATGGATGACACTGATGCACAGAGATCATACTGTTTGAGGTCTGGTCGCTACAATGATGGTATCAGAGCACACGCTGACTGTAGGACACGACCACTAAGCTAAAGCCCTAGATCACTACTCTCTTATCATTTCTGACTCCTCTCCAGTTTACTCTTTAGGATGGCAGATGCAAGGATCAAATTCACGCAACCGGATGAAGACACCCCTTTTGGATGCCACTTGAAGGAAGTTACTAGGTACCTGAACATCGGAATACCAAGCTTCACCGGGACTTACAATACCACTTTACCAGAAGAGCGCTGGATGATTCAAGTTCAAGTTCCAGGAAGGACATTCACGCCAGTCACTGATCCCATTGAGTTTTCTGTTGATGCACCAACCTGGAGACTAGGAAAGAGTATGGCAGCTCACATTACCATGGGACGCATTGGAGAAGTTTACCACAATGATATCAAGGACACTATCTACCAGATTTGTGGGCGCCGAGATGAGCAATGGGAGATGATCAGCACCAGGAAGGATAGATCGATTGCAGCTTTCATCCAGGAGTTAAACCAGCACATTCGACGCCAGGAGAACCAGATGTGCGCAGGCATGACAGATTTGAAGAAGGCGATGACAAGGATCACGGAGCTGGAGGAAGAACTCAAGGCTACACGCGAAGATTATGAGGAGGAAATCGTTGTACTTGTGGAGAAGAATGATGACCTGACAAGGAAGCTAGGAGTTTTCATGGGAGACCCCACACCAGGAGGAGAAGATGACAGTTCCACTTGCCCGGAGAACTACATCATCATCGACAACACTGACTCGGACCCTGACGATAGTGATGATGACTATGTTGATGAAGTTGGAGCAGATATCATGGAGTCTTCGACCGAGCAATTTTTCTAGTCGACCACCCTATCAGTAGTAGTATTCCACCATGTATATAGTATAGTCCAAGCACTTTCGTAACGATAGTTCTAGACCAATTGTATGCCTTTGTTTGATTGATTGAGTGTTATGTTTGTGTTTGTCTCATGTGCATATGGGTAGTGTTTTCCCCCTAGACCTCATTCTACTCTGTTTTCTCATCTTTTCTGAACCCAACAGATGCCTCCGAGACACGACAATGGAGTTGCTTTCCCACCGGAGCTCACTCAGTTGATCCAGCAGCAGAATGCATTGATGCAGATACTAGTCCAAAATCAGAACCAGGGGAACAACAACAACAACAACAACAACAACAACCCACCACCACCACCACCAGTTGATCACTTAGCCCATTTTCTTAGGCTGAAGCCGGTGTTCTCCAGTAGCACCTAGCCGATTGTTGCAGATGATTGGCTCCGCAAGATTGAAAGGGAGTTGACTACTGCAGGATGCACAGATGCGGAGAGAGTGCGTTTTCCGCACATCAGCTTGATGGACCTGCAACAGCATGGTGGGAGAATTTCATAGTCACTTACCCCATTGACACTGTGACATAGGACCAGTTCCAGCAGGCTTTTCGTACTACCCATGTATCAGCAGGAGCTATGGCCATGAAGAAGCGTGAGTTTCGCAACTTACGCCAAGGAGGGCGCACTGTTGGCCAGTATGTGGATGAATTTAATAAGTTAGCACGTTATGCCCCAGATGACGTCGCTACAGATGCAGCTAAGAAGGAGAAGTTTCTGGAAGGATTGAATGATGAGCTGAGCATGCAATTGATGGTGGCAAATTTCAATAACTACCAGGAGTTGGTGGATAGAGCTCTCATGCTTGAAGGGAAGAAGTAGCAGACTGACAGCCGCAAGAGGAAGTATGGACAAGGGAAGTGTAATTCTGGAGCTCAGCAGAGACCCCGTTTCACCCCGAACTCAGGAGGACTTGTTCATAACCATGGAGGCCACACTCATAATGGAGGAAGTTCGCACAACCATAGTGGCTCCGAGAACGGTAATGGTAATGGAGGAAGTAGCGGACAGAACCGTTCCAACCCAACAACACCCGCGAAGAAAGATCTAAGCCACGTTACTTGCTACAAGTGCCAGAAGACCAGACATTACGCCAATGAGTGTCCTGAAGCTAAGAATGGAAATGGAAATGGAAGCTCTGGGAAGAAGCCCAACCCTTTCACCAGGGGACAAGTGAACCACGTTAACGTGGAGGAGGTTGAAGCCCAGCCAGATGCAGTAATAGGTAAGTTTTTGGTTAAGTCCTTTACTGCAGTCGTACTTTTCGATACTGGTGCATCGCATCCATACATATCAAGGGGGTTTGTGGATAAGTATAAGTTGCCCACTAGAGTTCTTAAGACACCCATGCTAGTAACCTCACCCGGAGTAGAGTATATGGCAAGCCATGGATGTTTTCAGATGCCATTGACCAAAGGTAGGCATGTTTTCCCCTCAGACCTGATAATTTTGGAGTCGCAAGGTTTGGATGTGATTCTGGGTATGGATTGGCTATCGATGTATGGAGGAAACATTGATTGCACCAGTAAGACGATTTCGCTTACCACCCCAAAAGGAAGAAGGATCAAGTATGTATCCCGGCATGTGGCAAATAGGACTCAAGTAAATTCCTTATCAGGAGTTGTACAGGAGGAAGTACCAGTGGTGAAGGATTTCCGGATGTATTTCCAGAAGAATTGCCAGGCATGCCACCGGATAGAGACATTGAGTTTTTAATTGAGCTTTTGCCAGACAGGGCCAATGTCTAAGAGACCGTACAGAATGCCCGCAAAGGATTTGGAGGAAATTAAGAAGCAGATTAAGGAGTTACTGGATAAAGGTTATATACGCCCAAGTTCGTCACCTTGGGGATCACCAGTACTTCTAGTGGAGAAGAAGGATGGATCGTTAAGGATGGTTGTTGATTATCGAGGACTGAATGAGGTGACGATCAAGAACAAGTACCCACTGCCGATGATCAATGATTTGTTTGACAAGCTGCAAGGAGCTAAGGTGTTTTCCACGATCGATCTACGATCAGGGTATCACCAGCTGAAGATTCGAGAGCAGGATATACCTAAGACAGCTTATACCACAAGGTATGGGCTATATGAGTATACTGTTATGTCGTGGAATTGTCACGGCAGATGTCCTCTTGCAAGGACTTAGTCGTGGAGCCATCGCAACTAAGAAGCTTAAAGGGGTTAACCAGGACAAAGGACACGAGAGGTTTATATTAGTTCAGCCCCTTACGATGAAGGAAGGCCTACGTCTAGTTGGGTTGGTATTGCTTGAGATTTCGATGACCAGGGAGCGAGATATGCTATGCCTGGTTCTTGATTGGTTGTCTCTTGTCGTCCCCTTATATACACGGGTTGACGTCCTGTGGCTTACAGAGTCCCGGCCGGCTCATAGACTATGTCCGGCTCGGTGACTAGTTAATTCTACCTTACAATACAAGTCATGCCATCATGGCAGTTTATCACTACGGGCCTTAAATCGCCTGTGGGCCTTTAGACCCTTTGAACCGCTATCTTCATGCTTGGTCTTGGGCTTCTTTCTGATGAGTCTTCTTTGCGTAACCCGGCCCCTCCTGGGCGGCTTACACAAATAGTTATATCCCCGACATTAGGCCCCAGATTGATTTGAACCGGATCATGTCAATCTTAAAATACCTTAACAACCAGTCCTTTTTTTGTCCGTGAAAAGGTCATAACCCGTTGTGACGTCATCTTCTGGATCGGGTTAACCCACCGTGTCATCATCTTTTAATTAAATCCCTATTTTATTCCATCATATCTTCAATGGATCTTTGCTTTTACTGACCATCCCGAAAACCAAGGCGTCGGGGCCGCTGGATAATGATGTTTGGCCTCCTCGTTTCTCGCGCCGTCTCAGTCGGCCTTCCCTTATAAATAGGTACGACATAGGCCTTCCATTTTTCCCCCTTTCAGTCGTCTTCTTCCTCTTGCTGCCTCTCTGCCTCTCGAGCTCCGCCGTCGCCACCGTCGAACTCCTCATTTTCACCGACTCAGGCCGCTGCATCGACCTGAACCCGACCAGAGATCCACGATGAACCTCCGCAGCTCGTCCACATACGTGAGTTCTTCTTCTTCCCTTCCTCAGATCCACATTGGAACTGTCTTGAGTTCGTCGGCGTTCATCGCCGCCCGATGCCAACCCTTGATAGTTTTCACCTCCAATGCACTGTTTAGATCGCAAAAACAACATAGAACTGCTGTGGCGATTATCTGGGCTTGTCTTGCATAAAAATAGATCTCATTTCCCTTGTTTGGAAGCCGTCTTCGAGTGCATGAACTTCTCTGCCCTAACAATTGCAACTTGTGAAACCTATTTGTCCCACACTTAGCCGAAAATTACATCTGTTGAATATGTTGTACCATAGTAATCCATGTGACCGGTTTAAGACAACACCGGCTGTCAGCACCGCTTGCTTCTGGCGACATAAGAAAATTTTAATTACCTTTGATACCTGCAGTGGTTTAAACATTATTGCATAGTCACCTATATGTCATTAGGCCCCTTCTTAAGCCTCCACCTTGAATACATTAAAAATGCTCTCCTCCGGGTTATGGGTTAACCCAGAATTTTTACTTTGTCATAGGCTTCCACTTACACCATGGCACCTAAGGCTCCCAAGGCCCCTGTGACCTACAACTGGGTCCCGTCTATTGTCACAGAGAGCAAACTGTCTGAATTTGTGAAGTCTGGCCATTTGCCCAAGAAGGAGGTCATGTCTTATCGTGCTCCTGATCTGTCCGAGGAGAAACCTCATCCCAAAGAAGGGGAGGTAGTAGTTTTTACGGATCATATGAGCCCGGGATTTGCTCCACCCGGATCAAAATTCTTTAGAGATGTTTTGCACTTCTTTGACTTAAGACCTCAAGACATCGGGCCCAATTCCGTGTCCAATACCAACTTCCAAGTCTTCTATGAGGTCTATCTTGGAGAAGAGCCCAGCCTACTTTTGTTCAGAGAATTGTTCTATTTAAACCGGCAGAATGAACGTGCCAACGGGCCCAGTCTGGAACTTGGTGGCATATCAATTCAAAGACGGAGAGACTGCTTGTCCCCTTACGCTGAACTGCCGAGTCATCCGAAGGACTGGAACCAGACATGGTTCTATTGTCAGGACACTTCTTCGGCTGGTGAAAACCCGCTGCCCGGCTTCCGCGCCTTGTGCCTTGAATCCAACCATCCGCTGCCAAACAAGTTGACTGTTGTTGAGTGTCTGCCACTCACCCCCACTATCAAAAAGATCAAAGCTCTTTTGGGGAACGGCTTAGATGGCATCGACCTGGTCCGAGTCTGGGTTGCTTGGAGAGTGATTCCGTTAAGTCGTCGTCCCGGCTTAATGTGTACTTACTCAGGTGAGAAGGATGATCCTCAGCGTCACAGCCCTGACGACTTACCAGATGATGTGGTGGAGGCTACAACCCAGTCCTTGTTGAAAGAGGGCACAGTGACCAGTAATGCCTTCGGCTTACTGCCCTTCTGCAAGAAGAACCCGGCCCCTGCAGTAAGTCATCAGCCTTAATGATTACTTTTTACTATGTTATACCTTATTTTTACTCATAACCCTTTACGATCCTTTACAGGCAAACGATAACTTCTGGAAAGTCCAGTATGATCATGAGGCGGCCAAACAAGCCAGGGCGGCTAAAAGGGCCGAAAGAAAAACCACCAAGACTGGGACTTCAAAGAAAAGGAGGCCAAGCGCCTCAAAGATGTTCCAACTTGATGACTCTGATGACAATGAAGAAGAGGTAACTTGTTAACTTCCCTTAACTCTTTTATCATCACCTTGCTGACATTATTCCCCTTGCAGGAAGACATGGGAAACAGCCAACCCGTCGAGGAAGAGGTAACTATAATCTCCTCCAATTCCGAGCTTCGGCCGCGTTAGAAAATTCGAAGAGTAACCCGGAAAGTAAGATTTTCACACCCTTTGGCTTACCAAGATCCTGACTTTCTTTTGAAGCGACAGCAAATTGAAATCTGGAGGCAGATCCGGACCAGTAAGGATGCAGAGCTCTCCTCCGGCTTACCTGACGTAACCAGGAAGCGCCGGAATGAGGTTATCCCCGACTTACATTTTGTTTCACCTTTGGCGGGTTTAATCCATTAACCTCTCAATTCATCTGACTCCAATTATCAGGGTACCTCTCCTTCCTCTGGCGAGTCTATGCAGTCAAACATGCCGTCCTTTAAGACTGCCCCTGGGTAACGTCGATTTGTTTACCTTATGCTTTATCTTACTTATGTTTTGGTACTCACTCTTCTGCCTTGTCCACAGTGTGCAAGTGAAGCCGAGGAAGAAAGCAAAGAAGGATAAACCGGCCCAAGACCCCGTAGTGATTGAGCCAGAACTGGGCACGGCTGCCCCCGATTCTTCCACACATCAGCCGCCACCTGAGCCGGCTCAGGATATTCCAGCACCAACTTCTGACCCGCCTGCTGAAGATATTCTTGATGTTTCTATTAACCCGGAAGCACCTAGCCTGGCCAAGACGACTGACCCAAAAGTGGAAATTCTCAAGACTCAGTTCATTGAGCCGGCCCGGCCCACTGTTCTTGCCAAGTGTTCTGCTAAGGAGGAGTTGCTAGAGCGCCGTAAAGCCAAGATGGACATCACTGACTATACTCATTTGAGTATTGGAGAGATCGTCTCGGGCTATATCAACCAGGTGCATAGCAGCCGTGATCTGGAAATTGACATGGTGAAGCAAATACAACAAAAATCTGAGGTATGACTTATGCTTCCTTACTTTCAATCATACTTACTGTACCAGCCCCCAAGTCTATTGCTTATGAGTAAATATGCTGTAGACTTAGAAAACTGTCTAGCACTGCTTATCCGGTTTAAAGAGAAAATACTTAACCCGGTTGTAGCCTGATACTTTGAACTTGCGATACGCATTAGCCCCCAAGTGCCAAGTATCTTTGCTTGCAAAGTGCTTGGGACTTTAGTTTGCATAAGCCGGCCTAGTAATTTAGAATTCAGCATACATTAGCCCCCAAGTGTCAAGTACCTTTGCTTGCAAAGTGCTTGGGACTTAATATTATTTACCATGATCCTGACTATGACCCGGTATCAATGCAGGCCACCATAAGTCCATTTGAATCGGAGATTGCTGACCTGAAGAGCCGCCTGGCAGCCCAGGAACTTGAAATTCAAAAGGCCAACTCCAAGTTTGAATTCAGCATCTCTGAACAAGAGAAGTTGAAGAAGAATTTTGAGGCAGAGAAGAAAATCTGGGCTGATGAAATGGCCTCATTGGTGACCCGGGCCAAGACAGCCGAAGCATCACTTGCAGAAGCAAACTCCGAGCTGTCCGGCTTAAAGCGCCAGATATCTCAAATGGTCTCAGCAATCTTTGGTAAGTTACTTTATATGAACCTCAAATATTGCAATCCTTCCTTTGATGATTATGTTAATTATTGCCTCCGGCTCACTCTTTGTTTAATAACACAGGCCCCAGGAGCACAAACCTCAAGCAGAACATGGTGGTCAAGCTGAAGGCAGTCTACACTCTGGTGGAGCAACTGTACACCGGGTCACAACGTGCTTTGGCCGTTGTGGCCTTATCAAATGATGTCCCCCATCTCCTGCAAGATGTGTTAAAACGGCTTGTTGTGCTGCCTCAGCTGGTCCAAGAGGTAAGATGGGCATCGGCAAGAGTCGGAGCTATAGCTGCCTTGAGCCGGGCCAAGGCGTGGATTCCAGAGCTAGACCCGGCCGGCCTCACTCTTGGATACCCAAGTCTGAAGGAGGATGGAACCTTGTTTGATGAGGCAGACTTCACCGCCTGTGTGAAAGACATACGCCCGGTGGCTACTCTCATTGGGAACGACACTGATCTTACCAAGTATCAGCCGGATTATGATAGCGAGAACCGGAGGATTCCAACACCTCATTATGATGCTGTCAGCCTGATCCCTCCAACTCGTAAGCATACCTTTGCCCCTGAAGTCGACCCAACCGGTTTAATAGATGATGAAGCTGAGTTTGAAGCCTTGAGTGGCATTGACTAGGCCTCATCAACCTTGTAGGACAGGGCAGCCGACGAAGAGGCGGAGAAGGATAACCCAGAATCATGAAGCTACCCAAAGGAGTAAAGATGTCGGGCGTCATATGTTTATGTCTTGTGAAAACAATGCCTCACTATTCAGACTCGGGGAGTCTTGTAATAGGGTAGAAAAACTCTCGATTTTTGTCATGCCTCCGCGCATGTTTATGGCGCTCAATACTTTCTTAAGCCGTCATCGCTATATATTCTCAGCCTTTATTGATCTTCTAGTTCCTTTATGTTTAAACAAAGTTGCCTGCCTCATCCTAGATAGGAGACAAACAAAAATCCTCTGGCGACTTACCGCCTCGGGGGTCACATAAAGTATTGATAACCCGGAGTATATACCAAACAATTTCAGGAAAACCAACTTACGATTAGACTTAGTAGACATAATCATAATGATATACCTGTGATGCTTGTGGTTATCTCTCCGGCTTATATAATCCAACCCCTGAGGGTAAGTTTAACTCCTGAAAATTGGTATATAAAAGTTCACCTGGCACTTAACAACCCGAGGTAACCAATATTAACCCGGAGGATTGCAATCCACTCCATAGTACTTTCAAAATGGTCTCAAGATAGTAAAATATTGACACTTATAAAACATGACGAATAATAAATAAAGTTAAAGCCTTATGATTCGAATACGATCAGTGAACCGTTCCAAAGGGGTTAAGCTAAGATTCGGATACGATCATATAGCCCCCAGTGGCTGTGGCGATGCCAATCAAGTGGGTATCGACAACTATGTTCTCTTTGGTTCGAATACGACCTATGTTTGAACAGGAAGCCCCCAAGTGACCATAAGAGTTGTTTAATGACGCTGATTTGAATACAATCCACGTCAGACCCAAAGGGGTTAAGCTATGATTCAAATATGATCAAGAAGCCCCCAAGTGGGTTTGGCAGTATGCCGATCAAGTGGGTATCGACAGCTACGTTCTCTTTGGTTCGAATACGACCTATGTTTGAACAGGAAGCCCCCAAGTGATCATGGCTAGATTCAGATATGATCATAAGCCGGACCAAAGGAGAAGTCGGATTCAGATGTGATTCGCTCCCTGTTGGCTGTTTCCGCCACATGATAAAGAAAACACATATACTTGTTTAGGGTGGAAAAAAGGACATAGGTCCTGCTTTATTGCTTTATCTAATATATACATCGTCAAAATATATACATATTAGAGCCGGTGGCTCAAGTATAATAAGGCCGAAGATGAGCGATATTCCATGGCCGGCGGGTCTCCTCCTCCGACTTACGTGAGTCTTTGTGCTCTCGAACATCGATAAGGTAGTATGACCCGTTGTTCAGATTCTTGCTGACCGCAAAGGGTCCTTCCAAGGAGGGGATAGCTTGTGCATATCAGACTGATCCTGGATGAGCCGGAGTACTAAGTCGCCTTCCTGAAAGGTCCTGGGTCTAACCCGGTGGTTGTGGTAGCGGCGCAAGTCCTGCTGGTAAATCGCCGAGCGGGCTATTGCCAAGTCTCGCTCTTCGTCCAACAGGTCAAGTGCATCTTGACGAGCTCTTTCGTTGTTAGCCTCAACGTAAGCCGCCACACGGGGTGAGTCATGACGGATGTCACTTGGTAGGATCGCCTCTGCTCCATACACCATGAAGAAAGGTGTGTAACCCATAGATCTGTTAGGTGGTGTTGATGCTCCAAAGTATAGAAGGTAACTCCTCCACCCAACAACCCAGCGTCCGCTGTAAGGGGACTAAGAGCCGGGGCTTGATACCTTTCAAGATCTCTTGATTAGCTCTTTCTGCTTGACCATTGGATTGAGGATGAGCCACAGTCGAAACGTCAAGCCGGATATGCTCTCGTTGACAGAACTCCTCCATGGCTCCTTTGGAAAGATTGGTACCATTATCAGTGATGATGCTGTGTGGAAAACCAAAATGGAAAATCACCTTTTTCATAAATTGAACCGACGTGGCTGCATCACACTTACTGACTGGCTCCGCCTCAACCCACTTTGTAAACTTGTCGACTGCCACCAGGAGGTGCATCTTTTTATCCTTAGACCTTTTGAAAGGCCCAACCATGTCAAGCCCCCAGACTGCGAACGGCCAAGTAATTGGAATCATCCTTAATTCTTGAGCCGGCACATGAGCTCGTCGTGAGAATTTCTGACATCCGTCACATTTACTGACCAGATCTTCTGCATCAGCATGAGCCGTCAGCCAATAAAACCCATGACGGAAAGCCTTGGCCACAAGGGATTTTGAGCCGGCATGATGACCGCAATCCCCTTCATGGATCTTACGAAGTATCTCCTGACCCTCCGCAGGTGACACGCAACGTTGAAACGCTCCAGTGACGCTGCAGTGATGTAACTCGCCATTAACGATTGTCATGGACTTAGATCTCCGGATGATTTGTCTTGCCAAGGTCTCATCCTCAGGCAACTCTCCCCAGGTCATATAAGCCAAATAAGACACTATCCAATCCGGGATTATGTGGAGAGCCGCCACCAGTTGCGCCTCCGGGTCTGGCACTACTAGATCTTCTTCTGTAGGTAACTTAACAGAAGGGTTATGCAAAACATCAAGAAAAGTATTAGGCGGCACCGGCTTACGTTGAGATCCCAGCCGGCTTAAGGCATCAGCCGCCTCATTCTTCCTTCGATCAATGTGTTCCACCTGATAACCCTTGAAGTGCCCAGCTACAGCATCAACTTCACGACGGTAAGCCGCCATAAGGGGATCCTTGGAGTCCCACTTGCCTGACACTTGTTGAGCCAGAAGGTCTGAGTCGCCCAAGCACCTTACCCGGCTCAAATTCATCTCTTTGGCCATCCGGAGACCATGGAGTAAGGCCTCATACTAAGCTGCATTGTTAGTACAAGGAAACATAAGCCGGAGAACATAACAGAATTTGTCACCTCGAGGGGAAGTTAAAACTACTCCAGCCCCCGAGCCTTCTAACTGCCTGGACCCATCAAAGTGAATAGTCCAATATGTGTTATCCGGCTTCTCCTCAGGTGCCTGGAACTCTGTCCAATCATTGATAAAATCCACTAAGACTTGAGACTTAATTGCAGTACGTGGCATGTACTTGAGACCATGAGGCCCAAGCTCAATGGCCCACTTGGCAACTCGTCCCGTGGCCTCTTTGTTCTGGATTATGTCTCCCAAGGGGGCAGAACTCACCATAGTGATAGGGTGACCTTGGAAGTATTGCTTCAGCTTCCGGCTTGCCATGAACACTCCGCAAACAAGCTTCTGCCAATGTGGATATCTTTGTTTAGACTCAATGAGCACCTCGCTGACGTAATAAACCGGCCGTTGAACCGGATGCTCCTTGCCAGCATCCTTGCGCTCCACCATGATCGCAACACTGACAGCTCGCGAGTTGGCGGCCACATATAACAGCAATGGCTCTCTATCAATGGGAGCTGCTAAGACCGGCGGTTCAGATAACTGTCTCTTTAAATCCTCAAAGGCAGTATTAGCAGCATCGCTCCAGACAAAAGTGTCTGTTTTCTTCATCATTTGATACAGCGGTAGGGCCTTCTCACCTAACCGGCTTAAACCAGCGACACGACCTGCCAACCGCTGAACATCATTGATGCATGCCGGCTTAGCCAGTGGGGTAATTGCCTTGATCTTCTCCGGATTAGCTTCAATGCTCCTGTTTGAGACCAGAAATCCCAAAAGCTTGCCTGCAGGTACACCAAATACACACTTCTCCGAGTTAAGCATCATCTTGTAAACCCGGAGATTATCAAAGGTCTCCTTTAAATCAGATATCAAGGTTTCCTTCTCTCTGGACTTCACCACTATGTCATCCACATAAGCATGAACATTGCGCCCAATCTGATTGTGGAGACAGTTCTGTACACACCGCTGATAAGTCGCCTGGGCACTCTTGAGCCCAAAAGGCATAGATACATAGCAGAAGGCTCCAAACGGAGTAATGAAAGCCGTCTTCTCCTGGTCCTTAACTGCCATTTTGATCTGATGATAACCAGAGTAAGCATCCAAAAAGCCCAAACGCTCACAACCCGCCGTAGCATCAATGATTTGATCAATACGGGGAAGAGCAAAAGGATCAGCCGGACAAGCCTTATTTAAGTCCGTGTAATCCATACACATTCGCCAGGTGCCGTTCTTCTTGAGTACGAGCACCGGGTTAGCCAACCACTCCAGGTGAAAAACTTCAACAATGAACCCAGCCGCCAAGAGCCGGGCGACCACCTCTCCAATAGCCTTTCGTCGTTCTTCGTTGAATCACCGAAGAAACCGCCTGACCAGCTTATACTTCGGATCAATATTAAGAGTGTGCTCAGCGAGTCCTCTCGGTACACCCGGCATGTCAGAAGGTTTCCATGCAAAGATGTCCCGGTTCTCACGGATGAACTCGATGAGCACGCTTTCCTATTTAGGATCCAAGTTGGCGCTAATGCTGAATTGCTTGGATGAGTCGCCTGGGGTGAAATCAACAAGTTTAGTCTCAGCAGCCGACTTGAACTTCATTGCCGGGTCATGCTCTGTGGTTGGCTTCTTCAGAGAGGTCATATCCGCCGGGTCAACGTTATCTTGATAAAATTTTAACTCCTCCACTGCACAGACAGACTCGGCATAAGCCGCGTCGCCCTCTTCGCATTCTAGGGCTACCTTCCGACTCCCATGCACAGTGATGGTGCCCTTGTAACCCGGCATCTTGAGCTGCAAATAAACATAACACAGCCGTGCCATAAACTTGGCATAAGCCGGCCGCCCAAATAAAGCATGATATGGACTCTTGATCTTAACCACCTCAAAGGTCAGCTTCTCAGCCCTAGAATCATGCTCATCTCCAAAGGCCACTTCCAACTCAACCTTACCGACCGGGTACGCCGACTTACTAGGCACCACTCCATGGAAAACGGTGTTGGACGTCTTCAAATTTTTGTCAGTCAAACCCATGCGTCGAAAGGTCTCATAATAGAGGATATTGGTGCTGCTACCTCCATCCATGAGTACTTTGGTGAATTTATATCCACCGACCTGAGGCGCCACCACCAAAGCTAACTGACCCGGATTATCAACCCGGGGAGAGTGATCTTCCCTGCTCCATACAATAGGCTGCTCTGACCACCTCAGGTAACGAGGAACTGCCGGCTCAACAGAGTTCACAACCCTTTTATGAAGTTTCTGGTCACGTTTGCACAAGCTAGTGGTGAACACATGATACTGCCCACTATTCAGTTGTTTTGGATGGCTCTGATAACCCGACTGCTGCTGCTGTCCTCCTTGACCAGACTGCTGTTGATTATAGTCGCCTTGATTTCCCTGAAAGCCGGAATTTGAACCGACGCCCGGGCCATGAAAGCCGCCGGCACCTGAGCCACCGCCCGACCCATGATTGCCATCAAACGTGTTGGAATTCTTGAAAGCCTTCATGATGGCGCAATCTTTCCACAAGTGGGTGGCGGGTCGTTCCCGGGTGCCGTGTCTTGGGCAGGGCTCATTGAGTAGCTGCTCAAGAGATGGACCTGACCCACCAGATCGAGGGGGTGGTTTTCCCTTACGTCTCTGATTGTTACCCTGTGCATTGGCATTAGCCACAAACTCCGGGTTACCCTCCGCCTTACGCTTATTGCCTCCTTGATTCGTCGGGTTATGCTGCTGACCCTTTCCATAACCGTTCTTCTTTCCCTTCCCTGTCTTTTCCTCATCAGACGCGGGATCCTTGGTACTATCAGAGTCGGCGTATTTGACTAAAGCTGCCATCAGCGTACCCATATCATTGCAATCACGCTTAAGGCGCCCCAGTTTCTGTCTCAGCGGCTCAAAACGACAATTCTTCTCTAACATGAGGACTGCAGAGCCGGCATCCATCTTGTCAAACGAATGTATAATCTCCTTGACCCGGCACACCCAATGAGTTGTGGATTCACCCTCCTCTTGCTTACAATTTGTTAAGTCCACAATTGACATAGATTGCTTGCAAGTATCCTTGAAGTTCTGGATGAACCGGGCCTTTAACTCGGCCCATGAACTAATGGAATTGGGCGGCAAGCCATTTAACCAAGATCGGGCTGTTCCATCCAACATCATGGTGAAGTATTTAGCCATTGCTGCGTCGCTGACCTCCAACAGCTCCATGGCCATCTCATAGCTTTCAATCCATGTCCCAGGCTGTAAGTCGGCCGTATAGTTTGGCACCTTTCGAGGCCCCTTGAAGTCCTTAGGGAGGCGCACATTACGTAAAGCCGGCACCAGACACGGTACACCACCGGTTCTAGTGGCTACTCCCGCCTCAACAGAGGTCGTTGGATAACCCGGAACGGCCGGGTGAGCCATCTGCTGAGTCGCTAGCTGAGCCCCTAGCTGGGCCGCCCGCTCGTCCTCCTGGTGTATCCGGTCCTGCACCGGCTTATATCCGCCTGGCTGGTTACGGCGCTGGGCGTTGCTTGACAAAGCCTCTAACTCCATGTGCCTGCTGTAACTCGGGCTCCGGTTTGGACGAGACGGAGCCAACCAAGGCGGAGGAGTTGAATGAATTCTGTCCCGGCTATAAGAATAAGTTTCTTGCTGAGCCAAAGCTGTCTGGACAAGTTCTCTGATCCTTCGGGTCTCCATCGCTGTTGGATCATCACCGTCCACCGGGAGAGCTGCTAAACGCGTTGATGCTGCGATTAAGTTTTCCATGGGGTTGGAGAAGTGACCCGGCGGTATCGGCACATAACGGGGCGGTGCCATATTCCCATGAGGAGGTTCTGTCACCTGAGGCTGAACCGGTTGTCATGAGCTGATTGACCCCTGGCGGGTTACTTGGACCGGCCTCGGGTGTAGCAAAGAGGTTCCGTGGATCGTAAATCGGAGGTAAACGAGATTGAGTTTTCTGATGCCTTCTCCTCATCACCTCATTAGATGCATTCAGGCTCATTGAAAGCTGAAACGCATCTGACTGGAGCTGCTACGCCCGTGCGTCCAAAGCCGCCCGTTCTGTGGCCAATCTGGTGTCCTCAGCTGCTAAGACCTCCTTGGCCCAGGCTATCTCGTCACGAACCTATGCCACCTCTGCATCGTGCTCACCTTGGTTTGCAGGGATGACTGTAGTGGTTAACAGGGCCGTAAGCTTATCCATGAGATCCATCAGCGCCTGAGCCGGTGAACACACAGGGCCTCCTGCCCCGGCTGCTCCTAACCCGGACGTTATTGCCGCTGCGGCTATAGAGTTTGAGCCGGGTTGAGTCCCAGCCATGAAGACTCCTGCCCAGCTTTGCGGCTCATAGAGGTCCAGAATACTAGAGCCATCAGAACAGCCCCCAAGCCCACCGTCTTGCACTGGATACAGAGAATCCGTTGAACCGGCGGACGAATCACCATCAGAGAGGACGGCCGTCTCACCACCACCCTTCAGATCCTTCGAAAAGTTCCCCTTCGTGGATGCAGCCCATGAAGGCACGCTTCACGACGGGTTGAGCCCGGGCGGGTCTCGCGCGTTGAGCCATCTCGATGAGGTCGGTGCAGTTGTATGGCTCAGGGCCCGGCTCACCAATCCGTCCGATGAAGACGTGGATTACGCCGAAGGGGACCCGGTATCCGTACTCAATTGAGCCGGCGTCGGGGCCCCAGCCTTCGTCGTCGATGTAGATCTTGCCGCGACGACTCTTGGTCATCCGGCCGACTGCGTATCCCTTGAGCCCTTCGAAGCTGCCCTTCAAGAACTCAAATCCACCATGCGCTGGCCCCACGGTGGGCGCCAACTGTCATGGAATTTTCACAGCAGATGTCCTCTTGCAAGGACTTAGTCATGGAGCCATCGCAACTAGGAAGCTTAAAGGGGTTAATCGAGACAAAGGACACGAGAGGTTTATACTAGTTCAGCCCCTTACGATGAAGGAAGGCCTACGTCTAGTTGGGTTGGTATTGCTTGAGGTTTCGATGACCAGGGAGCGAGATACGCTATGCCCGGTTCTCGATTGGTTGTCTCTTGCCCTAAGCCGCCGGCGGGTCGTCCCCTTATATACACGGGTTGACGTCCTACGGCTTACAGAGTCCCGGCCGGCTCATAGACAATGTCCGGCTCGATGACTAGTTAATTCTACCTTACAATACAAGTCATGCCATCATGGCGGTTTATCACTACGGGCCTTAAATCGCCTGTGGGCCTTTAGACCCTTTGAACCGCTATCTTCATGCTTGGTCTTGGGCTTCTTTCTGATAAGTCTTCTTTGCGTAACCCGGCCCCTCCTGGGCGGCTTACACAAAAAGTTATATCCACAACACGTTATGTCTTTTGGCCTGACTAACGCACTTGCCTATTTTATGAACATGATGAAAAAGGTGTTTATGGAGTTTTTGGATAAGTTCGTTGTGGTGTTCATTGATGATATTCTGATCTACTCAAAGAATGAAGAAGAACATAAGGAGCACTTGCGTTTGGTACTTGGGAAGCTCAGAGAACATCAGTTATACGCCAAGTTCAGCAAGTGTGAGTTTTGGCTGAAGGAAGTTGGATTCCTTGGACATGTTATATCCGGAGAAGGAATAGCAGTAGATCCCACGAAGGTTGTCACTGTGACAAATTGGGAGTCACCCACGACAGCTGGAGAGATCCGGAGTTTTCTTGGACTCGAGGATACTACCGGAGGTTCATTGAGAATTTCTCAAAGATTGTAAAGCCTATGACAGAGTTGTTGAAGAAGGACACCAAATTCAAATGTACTGAGGAATGTGCGGCCAGTTTTCAGGAGTTGAAGAAACGCTTGGTTACATCACCAGTGTTGATTCTGCCAGATCAACGCAAGGATTATGAAGTGTATTGCGATGCTTCCCGTCGAGGACTTGGAGCCGTACTTATGCAGGAGGGAAGAGTTGTTTCATATGCCGCACGACAGCTTAAACCCCATGAGTTAAATTATGCTACGCACGATTTGGAGTTAGCAGCCGTAGTGCATGCATTGAAGACATGGAGACATTTTCTCATCGAAAACCATTGTGAGGTATACACGGATCGCAAGAGTTTGAAGTATATCTTCACACAGAAGGAGTTGAATCTCAGGCAGAGGAGATGGTTAGAGCTCATTAAGGATTATGATATGAGATTGCATTATCATCCCGGAAAGGCTAACGTAGTAGCTGATGCGTTGAGCCGAAAAAGTCATGTTAATACACTCATGACCGGAGAGTTACCCAAGGAGTTAGCAGAAGACCTACGCGAGCTATGTTTGGAAATAGTTCCGAGAGGATATGTAGCAGCTTTGGAGATTCAATCTACTTTGATGGATAAGATCAGAGAAGCTCAGAAGATGGACAAGGAGATAGCCGAAATAAAGGAAAGAATGAGTAAAGGAAAGGCTAAAGGATTTCGTGAGGATGAGCACGATACCTTATGGCTAAAGGATCAGGAGATCAGGAAGTTGATTCTGCAAGAGGCCCATGATTCGCCATATTCGATTCACCCAGGAAATACCAAGATGTATCTGGATTTGAAGGATAGTTTCTGGTGGACTGGAATGAAGAAGGATATTGCGGAGTATGTAGCAGTTTGTGATGTATGTCAGAGAGTGAAGGCAGAGCATCAGAAGCCAGCAGGATTGCTTCAGCCACTGCCGATACCCGAAGGGAAGTGAGATAAACTAGGCATGGACTTTATCACGGGATTACCCAGGACTCGTTCAGGCTATGACTCGATATGGGTTGTAGTCGATCGTTTGACGAAAGTAGCTCATTTCATCCCAGTAAGACCACTTACAGTAGTGCTAAGTTGGCAAAGATATACATGACTAGGATCATATGTCTACATGGAGTTCCGAGGACCATCGTATCAGATAGAGGAACCCAGTTTACTTCAAAGTTTTGGAATCAGTTGCATGAAACTTTGGGAACCAGGTTAGAGTTCAGTACAGCTTTTCACCCGCAGACGGATGGACAGACTGAAAGAGTCAATCAGATTTTGGAGAACATGTTGAGAGCTTGTGCACTAGACTATGGATCTAGTTGGGACGATAATTTGCCGTATGCAGAGTTCTCTTATAACAACAGTTATCAAGCCAGTTTGAAGATGGCCCCTTTCGAAGCACTGTACGGAAGGAGGTGCAGAACACCATTGTTGTGGGATGAAGTTGGAGACCGACAGTTGTTTGGACCAGATTTGATTAAAGAATCTGAGGAGAAGGTTAAGCTGATTCGCGATAGACTCAAGGTAGCCCAGTCCAGGCAGAAGAGGTATGCGGATTCTAAACACAAGGAGACAGCTTACGAAGTTGGAGACAGAGTGTATCTTCGTGTATCTCCACTTCGAGGAGTAAAGCGCTTTGGAGTCAAGGGAAAGTTAGCGCCACATTTTGTGGGACCATACAAAGTTTTGGAACGTATGGGAGAAGTTGCTTACAAGTTGGAATTGCCCGAAGGATTGTCAGGAGTTCACGATGTGTTCCACGTTTCTCAGTTGAAGAAGTGCCACGTAGAGATGGCTGATATTCCTCTGAGAGATACAGTGCCGCTGGAAGCGATATAGTTGGATAGTGATTTGACCTATGAGGAGAAGCCAGTCAAGATACTCAAGTTTGCTAGCCGAGTCACACACAGAAAAGTAATCAAGTTCTGCAAAGTTCAGTGGAGTCACCATACTGAAGATGAAGCCACCTGGGAACGAGAGGAAGACCTATGGAAAGATCACCCACACCTATTTTCTAGCCAACCCGAATCTCGAGGGCGAGATTCATCTTAAGGGGGGTAGGTTTGTAACATCCCAAATTTTCAATTTGGAATGTTATACATTAGATCATCATTGCATATCATATTTTTATTGCATTTTTGGTTTGATCCTAGAAATTCTACGCAACTCAAGGACCCGTAGAGAGAGTTGGGGATTTCATTATTTTCATATTCGAATTTTTCACGAATTTTGAAAAGAGGATCGTTTGATTTTAATTATTTTCTCTTCGAATATTTCTTTTATTAAAATAAAAGAGAGAGGATAAAATGACTTCCTCAAAATAAAGAAATATCGGAGATTTAATATTAAAATCAAATAAGATTTTTATTTGGAATTTTATCGCTATTTTATTTGAATTAGGAAAAATATGCGTTTTTCAAAATTGCATTTTTTGCCCAAATAAATATTCACCTTGTCCGGCCTATTTTTAGAGGACGGGGAAAATTTATTTCGGGATTTTTGGAGTCCGTTTAGTATTTCTTTTCTTTCTTTTTCTGCATGTCGGAATTATTTAAAAAAATGTCAAACCGACTCCAGGCCGTACCAGAGCGGGACTCCGCCCAGGGGCCTTTATAAGCCGCCGAAGCCCACCAACCGCCAGCCCAACCCACGCCCTAACCCTAACCCTAGCCCGCCGTCGCCGTAGCCGCCCCGCCGCCTCGCGCCGCCGCCGCCCCGTCGCCGACCCGCCGCCCCGCCCCGCGCCGCGTCGCTGGAGCCACCCGCCGCCGTTCACCGGACTTTCGCCGGAGGTAGCCGCCGCCGCCTCGGTTTTCGCAAGAGAACCGACGGTTTTTTTCTAAACCTTGATCCGTTTTTTAGATCCGGTTCAGTTTATTTTTTTAGGTTTAGTTATTTAGCGAACGCCCGTTCGTTAGTTCGTTTTAACGGACAGTTCTCACCGTTTAGGCGCATACAGCGAACGTTCGTTCGTTAGCCTATTCGTCTATTTTTCTTTTTTCTCGGATTTTCCGCGATTACTTTCGATCGCGATTTCTGATCTGATTTTCGTTCTAGTATAACTTTTCGCTCGTTTATCGGAATCAGGCGATTCAAGCGCCTAGAGTTTCGTCTCGAAACCCTCTTTTTTTAAACCAATTTAAACAAGTTTTTGCTACTGTAAAATTTGACTCTAGTCCAGATTAGTAAACGAAGCTTGTTTGTTTTGCCGTTTGAGTTCCGTTGCTTCTTTTGGTTTGATTCTTTTTGCAAACCAGAGTTCTTAAGTTGAACTTTCTAGTTAGATCTCTTATTTGAGTTTTACCCGTGCCCTTGCTTGATTGCTTATTGTATGCTTGTTTGTTTGCGATAGAGTACCCAGAGTGCGAAGCGTGCTACTACGAGTCTCTAGGTTTCGCGGATCATCAGCAAGGCAAGTAACATTTTATCATACTTTTTTACAACCCAGTTTTATTGCATTAGATCAATCCTCAAACAATTTGCAGGGTTAGGATCTGATTAAATTGTGGGTATTTGGGAAGTAGTTGAGGTAGTACCTATTCACCTGTTTATTATCGAACCTTTGGGAGTTACTTCTATGTTGCTTATATTGCTATGCTATGCTCGTAGACGTGGATTGGGTTTTGAGTGTATCCATGAAAGATGTGAGATTGTTAATTAATGGTTCAACTTAAGGTGGCAACTTAAATACACATCTGGGTGGATTGAGGCACCTGGGGTATCCAGTGATTGCCTGTATTTTTTGGAAATCCCGGGGTACTGTGTGATTCTCCTATGGACTGCCGCCCATGCTCAAAGGGATCATAAGATTATTCATGCTAGAAACTTCCGTGTGCAGCCACATGCCATTATGGGCTCTGGCATAGTTGAGTAAGTTGTGGGAAACCTTTCCATGATGGGCTAGCAGATGTAGGGGATTGTAGGTGTACCGGCCTATCTATCGGTTAAGGGGACCTCTTCGGAAAGACTGTGTCTCGGTCATCCGTTTCTCAAACATCATGTAGTGCGAGAAATCCAACGGAGGAGATCGAGTGTTGTGGGGAAAAGTGCACAAACCTCTACAGAGTGTACAAACTAATCATGGTTAGTCGTGTCCCCGGTTATGGACATCTTGAGTATCTGGTTCTTGGATTATCATGTGGATCTCATCACTCTTAGTTATATAATTTGATTGAGTTAATGATTATTTTTAATTGGGATTGAGATGGGGTTTACCATTCTCAATGTTTAACAACCACCTTGATAGTTAATTAAAATATATTCCTTTGTTGTAGGGAAAAATTGGCTTTTCGCAAAACATATTAACCATACAGCCTCCACCAGCCAAATATGCATGTAGTGATAGCATTATTCTGTTCATTACTCTGTTGTGTTACGTTGCCAGCATATTCCATGTGCTGACCCGTTTTCGGGCTGCAACGTATCATGTTGCAGACTTTTCAGACGACGAGTAAGGAGCCTTAGGTCATGGTCTTTCACTCAGTGATGTCGTTGGAGTTGATGGACTCACTTTATCTTCCAAGCCTTCCGCTGTTATCGTATTAGATGGACTTAAGCCATATTTATTGTAATAAGTTCTCTTTTGAGACATTCGATGTATTAAGTGTGTGATTGCTGCTCTGTTATAAATCCTTCAAGTACTGTGCGTGTCAGCATTACCGATCCAGGGATGACACTGATGCATAGAGATCAGACTGTTTGAGGTCTGGTCGCTACACTGGGAGGCTGTTTAACCAGTGCCGTGCTGGTCCTTTTAGCTTTAGGGGGGTATTTAATGGCATCGAGACCATCACCACGAGCCATGTGAATATGGAGAAGAAAATCTTCAACCATACCGCGGGATCTGTCGTTCCATCGTATGCTTCAATGTTTACGGGTTTAAACCCTTCTGGAAACTGGTGCTGCATTACCTCATCGGTAAAGCATAAGGGGTGCCCGACGCCTCTGTATCGGGCGACATCACAACGGAGTTCGGATGACATCCGTGTTCGATTTTCAGCCCGGGTGAGGTTATGCTTATCGCGCCAAGCTTGATGGATGTAATCTCGCGTTGGGGCACGCCCCCTTGATCCATAGATTGATCTAGCCTGACCGGCTCTATTGTCCAGGTCCTGGAAGTCATAGGTGTAGCCCGGAGCCACTACCTCTTTGCAACGACGGCGAGGTGGTGTGGGCTGTCGTTCGGCATAAGCAGCCGCTTTGTCTGGCCCACTGCTACCTCTTGAGAATTGCGTTGGTTTTCCCTTGAAGAGGAAAGGGTGATGCAGCAAAGTAGCGTAAGTATTTCCCTCAGTTTTTGAGAACCAAGTTATCAATCCAGTAGGAGGCTACACGCGAGTCCCTCGCACCTACACAAAACAAATAAATCCTCGCAACCAACGCGATAAGGGGTTGTCAATCCCTTCACGGTTACTTACGAGAGTGAGATCTGATAGATATGATAGGATAATATTTTTCGTATTTTTGTGATAAAGATGCAAAGTAAAATAAAAGCAAAGTAAAAATCAAAGGAAATAACTAAGTGTTGGAAGATTAATATGATGAAGATAGACCCAGGGGCCATAGGTTTCACTAGTGGCTTCTCTCAAGAGCATAAGTATTTTACGATGGGTGAACAAATTACTGTTGAGCAATTGACAGAATTGAGCATAGTTATGAGAATATCTAGGTATGATCATGTATATAGGCATCACGTCCAAGACAAGTAGACCGACTCCTGCCTGCATCAACTACTATTACTCCACTCATCGACCGCTATCCAGCATGCATCTAGAGTATTAAGTTCATGAAAACAGAGTAACGCCTTAAGCAAGATGACATGATGTAGAGGGATAAATTCATGCAATATGATAAAAACCCCATATTGTTATCCTCGATGACAACAATACAATACGTGTCTTGCTGCCCCTACTGTCACTGGGAAAGGACACCGCAAGATTGAACCCAAAGATAAGCACTTCTCCCATTGCAAGAAAGATCAACCTAGTAGGCCAAACCAAACTGATAATTTGAAGAGACTTGCAAAGATAACCAATCATACATAAAAGAATTCAGAGAAGATTCAAATATTGTTCATAGATAAACTTTATCATAAACCCACAATTCATCGGTCTCAACACACTGCAAAAAGAAGATTACATCGAATAGATCTCCACGAGAGAGGGGGAGAACATTGTATTGAGATACAAAAAGAGAGAGGAAGCCATCTAGCTACTAACTATGGACCCGAAGGTCTGGGGTAAAATACTAACACTTCATCGGAAAGGCTATGGTGTTGATGTAGAAGCCCTCCGTGATGGATGCCCCTTCCGGCGAAGCTCCGGAACAGGCCCCAAGATGGGATCTTGTGGGTACAGAAAGTTAAGGCGGTGGAATTAGGTTTTTGGCTCCGTATCTGATCGTTTGGGGGTACGTAGGTATATATAGGAGGAAGGAGTACGTCGGTGGAGCAACATGCAGCCCACGAGGGTGGAGGGCGCGCCTGGGGGGTGGGTAGGCGCGCCCCCTACCTCGTGGCTTCCTCGAAGCTTCTCTTACGTAGGGTCCAAGTCTCCTGGATTGTAAGTGCATCTAGTGCCACCCCTAGTTGGTTTTGGAGTATTGACGACAAACCTAGTTGAGGGACTAATGTGTTTGTGAGAATTGCAGGATAACACAGGTAGAAGTCCCTCATTGATTCGGTTTTACTACCAGAGATGACCCCTAAAAATGTATGAAGACATTGAAGCCAAAGGTGGTATATGAAGATATTCACATTGAAGTCTATGACAAAAGAAGACACGTTATGAAGCCTATGGAGCTCGAAGACTTAGATCTTCCGTAGTTCTTTTTCTTTTGTGTTGAGTCATAGGAACCACCGTACTATTAAGTGGGGTCCAGGAGAACCAGTCAGAATGACTGAAGTGATGCCTAAACCAAAAACCTATGTCTTCGAGTGAAGACAATGAGAGCGAATCTTGTCCAGAGCCGGACAAGTCAGCTTTGCTTGTAGCCCAAGTAAAGTTGCCATGCGAGTTTGAAATCTGACCGTTGAGACACATGTCAGTTCCTTAGTGACCCAGGGTCATTTCGGACAAATCAGGTCGGGTCGCCAAGTGGGTATAAATAGCCCACCCCCTACAACCATAAACGGTTGGCTGCTCAGATTTCAGTGCACGGCTTTTGTCGTTTGAGAGCAACCCACCTCGAAGCCTTTGAGAGAAAATTCCTAGCGAGGAGAAAAGCCCTAACCACCCAGAGCCAGAGAACATTGGGCATCACTTAAGTCTTCTTGTCTGTGTGATCTGAAGACTTATTACACTTGAGGACTGTGAATCCTCCAGACGGTTAGGCGTCGCGTTCAGAGCATCCAAGAGACATTGTGGAGTGCCAGTGAACAAAGTCTGTGAAGGTTTGGGAGTCTACCTTGAAGACTTACCAGAGTGATTGGGCGAGGACTATGTGACTTTAACTCAAGGAGAATACGGTGAGGACTTGGTGTCCTGAGCTGCGTGTTCAGGACTGGATGTCCGGGACTGTGTGTCCTAAGGTTTAAATACCTAGCCGCTCCAACCAGACGTACAGTTGTCACAGCAACTGGAGCTGGTCCAACACATCATTGTCTTCAACGAGTCACCGGTTTCATCTTCACTTCCCTTTTCTTACTGTTACTCATTATGAAGCCATTGCATGCTTGCTCTATCTTTTGTCTTCACAACGTGAATGTATGATCTGTTTGGCTTCATAACTTCTTCCTACCTGATCCTTATTACACTGCAGCTATTTGTCTTTGTGCTTTCACTCTATTGAATACTTGACCATGGCTTGCCTAGTGTAATCTAACTTCCGCTGCATAGTAATAGGTAAAATCTTCGCTGTTTGTCTTCATAACTCCCACGTTTTGAAGACTTTCATAAAAATTGCCTATTCACCACCCCTCTAGTCGATATAACGCACTTTCAATTGGTATCGGAGTGAGGTGCTCCCTTGTTCTGTGTGATTCAGTTTAACCACCTGGAGTTTTAGCTATGTCGACTGCAGGGATAATCAAAGTCTCCGCTGCGTGCCCCGTCTTCGATGGAACTGAATATCCCTACTGGAAGAATAAGATGCGCATGCATCTTGAAGCCATTCACGTCGACCTATGGTATGTCGTCGAGAACGGCATTCCCAAGGCTGGAGAAGGTGTCACTGCTGCTGATGTCAAGAAGTTCACTCAACTGGACTCTACTGCCAAAAATATCATCTTTGGTCATCTGACAAAAGGACAGTATGGCCGTGTGAGTGCCTTGAAGACATCCAAGCTAGTCTGGGACTGGCTCTCCAAGGTCAATGAAGGCATCTCAACCCAGAGAGATCAGAGAATCAGTGTTCTTCGCAACCTCTTCAACCACTTCAAGCGAAATGACAATGAGAATGTCCAGCACACATTTGACCGGCTCACCAACATCACAAATGAACTTCAAGCCCTCGGCGCCACTGAGATCACCAAACATGAAATCGTCAAGACGCTGCTGAGATCACTTGATAGTTCGTTTGACATCCTAGCCCTGATGATTCAAGAACGTCCTGATTTCAAGACACTCGATCCGTCTGACATACATGAGAGGCTCAACACACATGAGTTCCAGCTTTTTGAGAAAAGAGATATCTACGGTCCAAACTATGGGCGAACTCGTGCCTTGAAGGCAAAAGCTGTTTCCTCATCTGAAGAAGAATCTGACAACAGTTCTGATGATCCTGAAGACATTGGAAGGGAACTTGCAATGCTAGTGAAGAAGTTCCAAAAATTCACCAAGAAGAAAGGCTTCAGAAAATCTTCACGATCAAGCTCAAGGAATGATGAAGCTTCTGCTCATGACTACAAGAAGAAAACATGTCACAAGTGCAAGAAAACTGGACACTTCATCTCTGAGTGTCCACAGTGGGACAATGAGAACAGAAGGAAGAAGAAGAGCAAGGAATATGATTCTGACAACAAGAAGAAGAAGAAATACTCAAAGTCTTCTTCCAAGTCTTCCTCAAAGTCTTCATCACACAAGAAGAGCTCATCTGGCAAGGCACGTGCGTTTGTTGGCAAGGAAATGGATTCAGAGGAGGAGTCCGCTTCTGAGGAGGCAGAGGTGGAATCTGAGGAGGAGTCTGATTCTGGCATTGCGAGTCTGGCTACAGCATACGTCGCCAAGTCCATCTTCAACACTGAAGACAATGACTTCATCACCGACACTGATGCAAATGACAAGAACGACTCCACTCCTACCTACTGCTTCATGGAACGCGGTGCCAAGGTAAACACACGCACTACTCGCTATCAAACATCTAGTGACGATGACTGTGACTGTGATTCAAAACCCAGCTACAAAACACTTGCTAAAATTGCAACTGAACAACAGAAAGCTATGGAACATATTCAAAAACTGTTAGACAGAAGCGATGATCTGTTAGGTGCTGAAATGACTCGATCTGAATCCTTAATTAAATACATACAAAATCTTCACGGTAAGTATCAGGAACTTGAAAGTCGTCATGAAACTCTCTCAACAACTCATGAAAAGCTTTCCTATGATTATCTTCAAAGGAAGCAAGATCTTGAGAAATTGAGAGCGACTCATGAAGATATTCAAAAGGAAAGCGAGTCACTTCGCGCCAAACAGATCAGTTCCGCTCAGGAAGGATTTGAACCACCATGTCTTAAATGCATTGAGCGTGATAATGCTACGTCTGTTGCTGAATGTTCTACTGCTACTGCTGTTGCAATATCTTCAACTGTTGATGTGGTAACTAACCCGTCTGCTGAGGATACCACCGCTATTGCTGATGAGAATGCTAGGTTGAAGACATTGCTTGAAACAGGGATGTACAAAAGTCTTAAAGGGCATCAGACACTATGTGATGTCCTCAAAAAGCAGATTTTGAACCGAAACCCGAGGAAAGAGGGTGTTGGGTTCGTAAGGAAAATAAATGCAGATGGCTCTTACTGGAAACCTGAGCAGTACCCCAAAACCACATGGGTTGCTGCAAAGGAACCTTCAGCAGATCCATCCAATTTATCTGGCTTCACATGTGCTAACCCCATTATCATTGATGAATCCTTTGATGCAAACTATAAACTGTTTAAGAATCAGAATGGTGAAGTGTTTGCCAGGTACATTGGTACTAACTGCAGGAATGGACCGCCTATGAAGAAGATCTGGGTTCCGAAAAAGTGTCTGGAAAATCTTCCTGTGAATGTCTTCATGACACCTCACTTGAAGAAGACAAACCTCAGACCAAAGGCTTCATATGGTCCAAAGGCTTCATACAAACAGAGGACTCACCTGAGTCACACTAACGCAAATGTTTTGCAGGGAAACCATACTCAGGCATATGAATATGAGAGCGGTTCATCGAACCGTCATGTTCATATGACCAAAAATTATTCTGCTTATTCCTATGAGTATTATTGTCCACCTGCAAGACTGTTTGCTAAGGCTTCAAAGCCAAAATTCTCAGATGCTGCACTTAGACTTATTGCTTCTAAGCCACCCTTGAAGATGTGGGTGGTTAAGAAAGATTAACTCTCTTTTGCAGGGAAAGGTCTCCAGCAGAAAAACAAAATCTTCTGACGCTATTGCTGGGGACCTTAAAAATTCTTGTAGGGCACAAGATAAAATGCCCGAATGGCATCATTATGTACTTCGTTCCTGAATCGCATGCTACTCTCCCTATTAGTCCTAATCTGGATCTAAGTTTTCATAACCCACTGGTTCGTCAAATGTTTTTGCTTCACAATTCTCTTCGTGAAGCCTATCCCCCTAACTGCACTGTAGGGTACGACACCAGCGTCTTCAAAGTCTTCAGAATGGATTATTGACAGTGGGTGTACAAATCACATGACTGGCAAAAGAAGCCTTCTTATGGACTCAACCTTATGTCCATCCGACAAGAGCCACATCACATTTGCTGACATTGGTAAAAGTAAGGTATTGGGTCTAGGTAGAGTTGCAATCTCAAAGGATCAACACATGGATAAAGTCATGCTTGTTGAATCCCTTGGCTTCAACTTAATGTCTGTCTCAATGCTTTGCGATTTGAACATGATCGTAATGTTTGGAAAATATCGTTGCCTAGTACTAATGGAATATGACAAGTCTCTAGTGTTTGAAGGGTACCGAAAAGATGATCTGTACGTGGTAGATTTCTCAGCAGGGCCACAACTTGCAGTATGTCTTCTTGCAAAAGCTTCAGAATGCTGGCTTTGGCATCGGAGGCTTGGGCATGCTGGCATGAGGAACCTCCACATCCTTGCGAAGAAGAAGCATGTCATAGGCATCGAGGGCGTCAAGTTCAAGAAAGATCACTTATGAGGTGCCTGTGAAGCAGGGAAGATGACAAGGGCAAAACATCCTTCGAAGACAATCATGACTACTACTCAACCCTTCGAACTGCTCCACATGGATCTTTTCGGCCCCACTCACTACTCAACTTTTACTACTACTGCTTGCCTCTATGGCTTCGTCATTGTTGATGATTACTCTAGATATACTTGGGTGCACATAATCCTTTACAAGACTGAAGTGCAGGATGTCTTCAGACGCTTCGCCAATCGTGCTATGAACAATTTTGGCGCCAAGATAAAACACATCAGAAGTGACAATGGCACTGAATTCAAGAACACTGGCCTTGATACATATCTTGATACCTTGGGCATCACACATGAATTCTCAGCTCGGTACACGCCACAGCAGAATGGCGTCGTCGAACGCAAGAACAGAACACTCATTGAGATGGCCAGAACAATGCTAGATGAATACAAGACTCCAAGAAAATTCTGGACTGAAGCCATTGACACTGCATGCCATACAATCAATCATGTTTATCTTCACAAGCTTCTGAACAAGACATCTTATGAACTCCTAACTGGCAAGAAGCCAAATGTCAGTTACTTCAGAGTATTTGGCGCAAGGTGCTGGATCAAGGACCCACACCACACCTCAAAGTTTGCACCAAAAGCACATGAGGGCTTTATGCTTGGATATGGAAAGGATTCGCACTCCTACAGAGTCTTCAATCTCTTTCATTACAAAGTGGTTGAAACAGTGGATGTGCGGTTCGATGAGACAAATGGTTCACAAAGGGAGCAACTGCCAAATGTGCTAGATGAGATTCCAGCTAGTGAATCAATCAAGCTAATGGGAACTGGAGAGATTATACCTTCTGAAGCTCATCCTGAAGAAGAACTTATCATCTCAGCACCTGATCAACATGAAGACAATGCTCAGCCTGAAGACATTCCTCCCAACAACAACAACACAGATCAGCAAGAGCAAAGTCTTTGCCCTGTACATCCTTGTGTTTCCAATGAAGTGCAGATTGACAGAATAATTGACAACATCAATGCACCTGGTCCACTCACTCGTTCAAGGGCAACTCAGCTAGCAAATTTCTGTGGACACTTCGCATTCGTCTCAATATCAGAACCCAAGAAAGTTGAAGAAGCCTTCATGGAACCTGAATGGATTCAAGCTATGCAAGAAGAGCTTCAACAGTTTGAGCTGAATAATGTATGGGAACTGGTTAAGCGTCCTGATCCACGGAAGCACAACATAATAGGCACCAAATGGATATACCGCAACAAACAAGATGAGCATGGCCAAGTTGTTAGAAACAAAGCGCGTCTCGTTGCTCAAGGATATACCAAGTGGAAGGCATTGACTTTGATGAAACATTTGCTCCCGTGGCTAGGCTTGAAGCCATACGCATTCTGCTAGCCTATGCAAATCATCATAACATACTTCTATATCAAATGGATGTGAAAAGTGTCTTTCTCAATGGCAAGATTGAAGAAGAAGTGTATGTTGCACAACCGCCTGGCTTTGAAAATCCAAAACATCCTGACATGGTATACAAGCTCAACAAGGCACTGTATGGCCTCAAACAAGCCCCTAGGGCCTGGTATGACACACTCAAATACTTCCTGAAGAGCAAAGGCTTCATACCTGGTTCCCTGGATCCCACTCTTTTCACGAAGACATATGATGGTGAACTGTTTGTGTGCCAAATATATGTGGATCACATTATCTTCGGGTGCACCAATCAGAAGTACAGTGAAGAGTTTGGATATATGATGCAAGAGCATATCAGATGTCCATGATGGGGGAGCTGAAGTTCTTCCTTGGTCTTCAAATACGACAACAACGCAATGGCATCTTCATATCTCAAGAGAAGTATCTCAAAGATTGCCTGAAGAAGTTCGGTATGCAAGACTGCAAAGGCTTCACAACACCAATGCCAGCCAAACATCATCTAGGTCCTGACGACAATGGTAAAGAGTTCGATCAAAAGGTATACTGCTCCATGATTGGTTCTTTGCTTTATTTATGTGCATCTAGGCCAGATATTATGCTTAGTGTTTGCATGTGTGCTCGATTTCAAGCGGCACCAAAGGAGTCGCATCACTTAGCTATGAAGCGAATTCTTCGATATTTGGCTCACACCCCAACTCTAGGATTATGGTATCCAAAGGGCTCAGAGTTTGATTTGGTTGGATTTTCGGATGCTGATTATGCTGGTGAAAAAGTTGATCGCAAGTCTACATCAGGCACATGTCACTTTCTGGGACGATCACTTGTATGTTGGTCTTCAAAGAAGCAGAACTGTGTATCTCTCTCCACTGCTGAATCTGAATACATTGCTGCTGGATCTTGCTGCGCTCAGCTTCTGTGGATGAAGCAAACACTCAAGGATTATGGCATTCATCTGAAGCAAGTACCACTTTACTGCAACAACGAAAGTGCCATCAAGATTGCCAACAACCCAGTTCAGCACTCGAAGACAAAGCACATTGAAATTCGTCATCACTTTCTCAGAGATCATGTTGTGAAGGAAGACATTGATATCATACACGTCAACACTGAAGAACAATTGGCAGATATCTTCACCAAGCCCTTGGATGAGAAGAGATTTTGCAAGTTACGGTGTGAGCTAAATATCCTGGAATCCTCAAATGTCCTGTGATCAGGCACACATCCTAACACTTATGCATATGATGACTCAGATGTGCAACGCACAAAGTAAAGTATATCTTCAATCAATGAAGACATACATTCTAAGTGTGAATACATTAATGTGGAATTTGACTTCGGAGCGCCACGATAATTGTGCGCCGTGTCTGGGTCTAATACTTCCTATACGGTGGGTAACGCCACCACCAAACGTTCTATTTTGAAGTGTTTCACTCATGGCGTTACCTTGCAATATCTTCACATTTGGTTTGGCTTCGAACTCAACATGTCTTCATGATTATCTTCACTACATTGATTATATAGATGTATACATACTAGTGTTCTGTCCTCTACAGCATTCACTTATAGCTATGTTTTCTTGGTTGAATCTTTTGAACTAAGTGAATGTGATCGGACCCTAATCTCTCTATGCTTTCTATCTCAAATTCTATCTCTCCAAGTCATATGCATTCTATTGAAACTGTCGAATGTCTTCACTGCGTCCTTGTCAGCAGAAGATATAGAGACAACCATAAAGTCCGTTTTCAATGCTCATTCCTCCACATAAAATCCGGAGAAGCAGGAACGACCGCCCGACAATCCAGGCGTGCGTGGGACGTGGAACAAACCCCAAACTTCCGCAAACAAGCCACACGTTCCTCAGATGCGAATCGCCAGGGGCACCTATGTAATAGCACAGTGCCGCCCCTGTGCCTATAAATTCACACTTACCGCGGTCATTATCTCCTTCTTCCACCCTCGCACGAACCCTAGCGCCACCGCTAGCTCTCGACGACGCTGGCGACGAAGCGCTTCGCTGCCGCAACCTCTCCGACGCCGTCCTCACGCCGACCGCGGACATCGTTCTCTCCGCCGTCGCCGTAGGTGTCTTCCGTCGCCAAGTTAGGGCACGGAGGGCTGAACTGCTCGGCATCATCTCCCACTTCCGTCTAGCAGTTCCAAGTGTGGTAAATAAAACTTTTTTTACAGCCCCTTTTGATCTCATGGTTCTGTCACTTTCTACCATAAGAAGTTTATCTTCACACAAGTTAGATCTCTCAATCTGCATCTCATAACATGCCTAGTATATTCACTTGTGCTTCATGAAGTAGTTAGATTCCTCACTTGTACTGATCTGTGGGTTCGTACAAATCTGGAACCAACTTCTTATCTATGAGTGAATGTCTTCGCACGATGAGGTCAATGTCTTCTAAACTGATTAATCTTCAAAACCTTCTGAGAATGCATATGACCTCTTCCCCTTCCCTCGCACCTTAATGCTGTCACAGGTACATGTCCGTGGGAGAATCCTTCGGTTCTCATAGTCTGCATTCATTTGCAGAATTCCTACAGCATCACATAAATTCTCCTGAAGCCAGTTCCTGTTGGTCCAGCAAAAGAAAGCCTTTGAAGCCTTTGAAAGTTTTGAAGCCTTTCAAGTTAAAGTTTATGGCTTCAGAAGCAGCAGCAAGGAAGGGGGGCAGACAGCGACGTGAAGGAACTTCCAAAGATCTGCCTGAAGACCTGGCAGAAATGTATAAAACAGATCCTGAAGAGAATTATGGGCAGCGCAAGACCCGAATCCAATGGATTCGACGCTATTGGGCTGAACAATGGTTCAAATACCGCTTCACAACCCAAGAGTATGCTGAGAAAAGTGCCATCAAAAGACCATGGGGAGACATCTTATACAAAAACCTTGTACCCAGGTCCAGAGATGAAGCTATTGCCCAAAGCTTCTATCCATGCATGGTTCGTGGGCCACAGCCTGATGATGCACATCCGTCGTCACTACTCTGGTGTCGTGACGACAATCTATTCAAGCGCAACTTCCAGTTTGCCCAACAATCAGCGAAGCAGAACAAGAAGAAGTTGGGTTAGACTTCAACCCTGGTCCCTCAGCACCAAGGGCAGATGGCACACGCTACGCAGAACCCAATATCATCGGTCCGTATGCCAATCTTGAGGGCCTCATCACCCGCATCTTAGTCCAAGGGACTGCCGTGAATGACCCTCCAGCTGACTCTGAGTCTGATGAAGCTCCTGCTGTACCGAAGCCAAAGCAGTCGAAGAAGCCAAAAGCTTCAAAGCCAGCCCCTTCATCAAAAATCTCAAGGGCGAAGCCATTGGCAACTGCACCTCCTGAAGACAGTGTGCAGTCTGAAGACGTATCCCACGTCTCCAAGCCCCAGAAGGCCAAGGTGCCTCAGCCACACACCGGCAAAGAGCTCATAGCTGCTGCCATTCTGCGCAGCGAAGCCATTGATCTGTCAAGTGATGAAGATCTTGGAGATGACGCTCTAGAGCAGCTCATCAAGAGCAAATAAGAAGCTGAAATCTTCAACAATTTGCCTCTCTTTGATGTCACCATCATCCACAACTTCATCGACGAATGGTTTGCCACACCAAACATCAGCTTCGAAGATCTGCAGCTGCCTGTTGGCCTCAGCGTCGCCTTCCAAGGCGCAATTGCTTCAGAACTTGCCATTGCCCAGCGCATTGTTGAACTGAAGCAGAAAATTGATCATGAAAAGGCTCGGTTCAAGAAGAATATGGCCAAGCTCAGCGTGCAAGAAGTGAAGAGCTTCAAGACCATGTTGCATGAGCTCAAGGAAATTTTTTTGAAGAAGCGTGCAGAAGCTCAGGGCTCACGTGAGCGGATGAAGTCTCTGGCTGAAAGATGTGTACAAGCCTACAATGAGGCTGAGAAGCGCAAGGCACTTGGGCGTCCTGGCATCGACCCCAAGATGGCCGCGAAGAAGAAGAAGAAGCCTGCTATGGCTGAACCAGAGGCACCTAGGCAAGAAGCAGTTCCAATTGTCTTCCCAACTGCAACGACTGGCTCGAAGCCAAAGAGCCGTTCAACAGCTTCAGAGCTCAAGAAGACAAGAACTGCTGAGGCTGAAGCCAGGAAGAGGAAAAGCTCTGAAGCCTCTCCTACTGCCCCCAGCAAGAAGCGAAAGATCAAGAAATCTCGGGCTGCTCCCACAGAGCCCTTGATAGTTGAACCTATCTCTATGGTTCACCCCAACGCAGAACGACAACTGACAGTTCATGAGCCTGCTGCCACAGAGGCTCCTGAAGCTGAAGACATACCAGCGGCCGACCCCATTGTTGCTGAAGACATTGGTCATCAGGACAATGTACAAGATGATGCAACCCTTCCTCAGTATGAACAAAGCGAGCTCATCAGCATTGGTCGTCCTCTGACGCCAATTGCACAAGATGCGTCATGGGCGGATCGCCCTCAAGAGGAAGAAGAGGGGAGAAGCATATGGGTTGATAGTCTTCAAGCGGGTCCATATGGGCGGGTGCTTTATGTTTTGCTATATTTTGCTTCATGCTTACAGCTCTCGTTTTTTGCTTCATTTGGTTCTTTGAGTTGTAACACTAAAACTCGATGGTCGTCTGCTACTTGTTTGCCACCCTGTTTGCGAAGATAAATTCCGCATGTGCGACGATAAATTCCGCACTTATCTCATTCTGCAGACGTCCATTTTCCATTATGCATGTCATTATCTTCATATACTTTCACATGCATAGTGGATTGTCATCATAAGCTGAATTGGATCTCCACAAGTACAACCTGCCATGTGCATTTGCATTCCAAAAGCAAATTAACTTATATGCACATCTTCAGTGGGGCCTTGAAACTTATGAAGACAATTCCTTATCCTTTACAATTTCACAGACTATATTCCCCGTTGAAAACTTCAACTAGTTTGTCATCAATCACCAAAAAGGGGGAGATTGTACGTGCATCTAGTGCCACCCCTAGTTGGTTTTGGAGTATTGACGACAAACCTAGTTGAGGGACTAATGTGTTTGTGAGAATTGCAGGATAACACAGGTAGAAGTCCCTCATTGATTCGGTTTTACTACCAGAGATGACCCCTAAAAATGTATGAAGACATTGAAGCCAAAGGTGGTATATGAAGATATTCACATTGAAGTCTATGACAAAAGAAGACACGTTATGAAGCCTATGGAGCTCGAAGACTTAGATCTTTCGTAGTTCTTTTTCTTTTGTGTTGAGTCATAGGAACCACCGTACTGTTAAGTGGGGTCCAGGAGAACCAGTCAGAATGACTGAAGTGATGCCTAAACCAAAAACCTATGTCTTCGAGTGAAGACAATGAGAGCGAATCTTGTCCAGAGCCGGACAAGTCAGCTTTGCTTGTAGCCCAAGTAAAGTTGCCATGAGAGTTTGATATCTGACCGTTGAGACACGTGTCAGTTCCTTAGTGACCCAGGGTCATTTTGGACAAATCAGGTCGGGTTGCCAAGTGGCTATAAATAGCCCACCCCCTACAACCATAAACGGTTGGCTGCTCAGATTTCAGTGCACGGCTTTTGTCGTTTGAGAGCAACCCACCTCGAAGCCTTTGAGAGAAAATTCCTAGCGAGGAGAAAAGCCCTAACCACCCAGAGCCAGAGAACATTGGGCATCACTTAAGTCTTGTTGTCTGTGTGATCTGAAGACTTATTACACTTGAGGACTGTGAATCCTCCAGACGGTTAGGCGTCGCGTTCAGAGCATCCAAGAGACATTGTGGAGTGCCAGTGAACGAAGTCTGTGAAGGTTTGGGAGTCTACCTTGAAGACTTACCAGAGTGATTGGGCGAGGACTATGTGACCTTAGCTCAAGGAGAATACGGTGAGGACTTGGTGTCCTGAGCTGCGTGTTCAGGACTGGGTGTCCGGGACTGTGTGTCCTAAGGTTTAAATACCTAGCCGCTCCAACCAGACGTACAGTTGTCATAGCAACTAGAACTGGTCCAACACATCATTGTCTTCAACGAGTCACCGGTTTCATCTTCACTTCCCTTTTCTTACTGTTACTCATTGTGAAGCCATTGCATGCTTGCTCTATCTTTTGTCTTCACAACGTGAATGTATGATCTGTTTGGCTTCATAACTTCTTCCTACCTGATCCTTATTACACTGCAGCTGTTTGTCTTTGTGCTTTCACTCTATTGAATACTTGACCATGGCTTGCCTAGTGTAATCTAACTTCCGCTGCATAGTAATAGGCAAAATCTTCGCTGTTTGTCTTCATAACTCCCACGTTTTGAAGACTTCCATAAAAATCACCTATTCACCCCCCCTCTAGTCGATATAACGCACTTTCATGCATGGATCATGTTCGTTTTAAAAATCACGCTCCCGATGGTTTCATTCCGTTTGGACTCCGTTTGATATTCTTTTTCTCTGAAACTCTGAAATAGGCAAAAAACAGCAATTCTGGGCTGGGCCTCCAGTTAATAGGTTAGTCCCAAAAATAATATAAAAGTGAATAATAAAGCCCAATAATGTCCCAAATAGAAGATAATATAGCATGGAGCAATCAAAAATTATAGATACGTTGGAGACGTATCAAGCATCCCCAAGCTTAATTCCTGCTCATCCTCGAGTAGGTAAATGATAAAAACAGAATTTTTGATGCGGAGTGCTACTAGGCATAATTTCAATGTAATTCTTCTTAATTGTGGTATGAATATTCAGATCCGAAAGATTCAAGATAAAGGTTCATATTGACATAGAAATAATAATACTTCAACCATACTAACTAAGCAATTATGTCCTCTCAAAATAACATGGCCAAAGAAAGTTCATCCCTACAAAATCATATTAGTTTAGTCATGCTCCATTTTCGTCACACAAGAATGCTCTCATCATGCACAACCCCGATGACAAGCCAAGTAATTGTTTCATACTTTAGTAATCTCAAACTTATAAACCTTGACGCAATACATGAGCGTGAGCCATGGACATAGCACTATGGGTGGAATAGAGTATAATGATGGGCGTTATGTGGAGAAGATAAAAAGGAGAAAGTCTCACATCAACGAGGCTAATCAATGAGCTATGGAGATGCCCATCGATTGATGTTAATGCAAGGAGTAGGGATTGCCATGCAACGGATGCACTAGATCTATAAATATATGAAAGCTCAACAAAAGAAACTAAGTGGGTGTGCATCCAACTTGCTTGCTCACGAAGACCTATGGCACTTGAGGAGGCCCATTGTTGGAATATACAAGCCAAGTTCTATAATGAAAAATTCCCACTAGTATATGAAAGTGACAAAACAAGAGACTCTCTATCATGAAGATTATGGTGCTACTTTGAAGCATGAGTGTGGTAAAGGATAGTAACATTGTCCCTTCTCTCTTTTTCTCTCATTTTTTTGGGCCTTCTCTTTTTTATGGTCTTTCTCTCTTTTTTTATTCCTCACTTGGGACAATGCTCTAGAAAATGATGATCATCACACTTCTATTTATTTACAACTCAATGATTACAACTCGATACTAGAACAAAGTATGACTCTATATGAATGCCTCCGGCGGTGTACCGGGATATGCAATGAACCAAGAGTGACATGTATGAAAGAATTATGAACGGTGGCTTTGCCACAAATACTATGTCAACTACATGATCATGCTAAGAAATATGACAATGATGAACGTGTCATGATAAATGGAATGGTGGAAAGTTGCATGGCAATATATCTCGGAATGGCTATGGAAATGCCATAATAGGTAGGTATGGTGGCTGTTTTGAGGAAGATATAAGGAGGTTTATGTGTGAAAGAGCGTATCATATCACGGGGTTTGGATGCACCGGCGAAGTTTGCACCAACTCTCAATGTGAGAAAGGGCAATGCACGGTACCGAAGAGGCTAGCAATGATGGAAGGGTGAGAGTGCGTATAATCCATGGACTCAACATTAGTCATAAAGAACTCACATACTTATTGCAAAAATCTACAAGTCGTCAAAAACCAAGCACTACGCGCATGCTCCTAGGGGGATAGATTGGTAGGAAAAGACCATCGCTTGTCCCCGACCGCCACTCATAAGGAGGACAGTCAAAGAGCACCTCATGTTTCAAATTTGTTACATAACGTTTACCATACGTGCATGCTACGGGACTTAGAAACTTCAACACAAGCATTTCTCAAATTCACAACTACTCAACTAGCACGACTTTGATATTATTACCTCCATATCCCAAAACAATCATCAAGCATCAAACTTCTCTTAGTATTCAACACACTCATAAGAAAGTTTTTACTAATCTTGAATACCTAGCATATTAAGATTATTTAAGAAAATTACCATGCTATTTAAGACTCACAAAATAATCTAAGTGAAGCATGAGAGATCAATAGTTTCTATAAAACAAATCCACCACCGTGCTCTAAAAGATATAAGTGAAGTACTAGAGCAAAACTATATAACTCAAAAGGTATAAGTGAAGCACATAGAGTATTCTAATAATTTCCGAATCATGTGTGCCTATCTCAAAAGGTGTGTACAGAAAGGATGATTGTGGTAAACTAAAAATCAAAGACTCAAATCATACAAGACGCTCCAAGCAAAACACATATCATGTGGTGAATAAAAATATAGCTCCAAGTAAAGTTACCGATGGAAGTAGACGAAAGAGGGGATGCCTTCCGGAGCATCCCCAAGCTTTGGCTTTATGGTGTCCTTAGATTATCTTGGGGGTGCCATGGGCATCCCAAATCTTAGGCTCTTGTCATTCCTTGTTCCATAATCCATCAAATCTTTCACCCAAAACTTGAAAACTTCACAACACAAAACTCAACAGAAAATCTCGTGAGCTCCTTAGCGAAAGAAAACAAAAGACCACTTCAAGGTACTGTAATGAAATCATTCTTTATTTATATTGGTGTTAAACCTACTGTATTCCAACTTCTCTATGGTTTATAAACTATTTTACTAGCCATAGATTCATCAAAATAAGCAAACAACACACGGAAAACAGAATCTGTCAAAAACAGAACAGTCTGTAGTAATCTGTAACTAACGCAAACTTCTGGAACTCCAAAAAATCAGCCAAAATAGGAAGTCCTAGACAATTTGTTTATTGATCAGAAGAAATTGGAATCAATATTTTATCACGTTCTGGTGATTTTTAACAATTATTTTCGTGAACATAAAGTTTCTGGAAATTACAGCAAGATCAAATAACTATCATCCAAGAAGATCCTATAGGTTTAACTTGGCACAAACACTAATTAAAACATAAAAACACATCTAACCAGAGGCTAGATCAAAGATTTATTCCTAAACATAAGCAATAAGCAAAAAACTAAAAATAAAATTGGGTTGCCTCCCAACAAGCGCTATCGTTTAATGCCCCTAGCTAGGCATAAAAGCAAGGATAGATCTAGGTATTGCCATCTTTGGTTTTCAACTTTTTAGTGGAATCAAGTTCGAATCCAGGAGGTTCTTTACGTTTCCCTTCATATTCTAAAATTTTTAGATCTAATGAATCCAACCGCTTATTGCAAAGAGTAATCAACATATTCATACGGTGAATATTTCCGCTAACGTTCTTAAGAGGTTCAAGAGACTTCTGTAAAATCTTAGTTACTTCGCAATTTTTTTCAAAAACTTGTGTCTCTTCCTAGGTAGGATGAGGCCCTTTTTGTTGAGGTAGTGTTCCCACTATACCTTCTATAAACAAGCGCAATATCGGGATCAATTTCAATAAAATTGCCTTTGGCAACGCAATCCAAGAGTTGTCTATGAGACATATTTAATCCAACATAAAAACTGCGAAGCAAAATTCTCAGGTTCACTTCAAAGGTACAATTACGATAAGACTCCATTATTCTCAACCAGGCATCTTTTAAGTTTTCTCCTTGTCTTTGTTTGAAGTGAAAGACTTCAAACTCAGGGGACAACGGAGTGGATAAGGGACTAGCCATAATGACAAGCAAACGGAAAAGAGGAGAACGAAAAAGAGAGGGCGAATAAAATGGCAAGGGTGAAGTGGGGGAGAGGAAAACGAGAGGCAAATGGCAAATAATGTAATGCGGGAGATAAGGGTTTGTGATGGGTACTTGGTATGTTGATTTTTGCGTAGACCTCCCCGGCAACGGCGCCAGAAATCCTTCTTGCTACCTCTGGAGCACTGCGTTGGTTTTCCCTTGAAGAGGAAAGGGTGATGCAGCAAAGTAGCGTAAGTATTTCCCTCAGTTTTTGAGAACCAAGGTATCAATCCAGTAGGAGGCTACGCGCGAGTCCCTCGCACCTACACAAAACATATAAATCCTCGCAACCAACACGATAAGGGGGTGTCAATCCCTTCACGGTCACTTACGAGAGTGAGATCTGATAGATATGATAGGATAATATTTTTGGTATTTTTGTGATAAAGATGCAAAGTAAAATAAAAGCAAAGGAAAAATGCAAAGGAAATAACTAAGTGTTGGAAGATTAATATGATGAAGATAGACCCGGGGGCCATAGGTTTCACTAGTGGCTTCTCTCAAGAGCATAAGTATTTTACGGTGGGTGAACAAATTACTGTTGAGCAATTGACAGAATTGAGCATAGTTATGAGAATATCTAGGTGTGATCATGTATATAGGCATCACGTCCAAGACAAGTAGACGGACTCCTGCCTGCATCTACTACTATTACTCCACTCATCGATCGCTATCTAGCATGCATCTAGAGTATTAAGTTCATGAAAACAGAGTAACGCCTTAAGCAAGATGACATGATGTAGAGGGATAAATTCATGCAATATGGTAAAAAAAACCCCATCTTGTTATCCTCGATGGCAACAATACAATACGTGCCTTGCTGCCCCTACTCTCACTGGGAAAGGACACCGCAAGAATGAACCCAAAGCTAAGCACTTCTCCCATTGCAAGAAAGATCAATCTAGTAGGCCAAACCAAACTGATAATTTGAAGAGACTTGCAAAGATAACCAATCATACATAAAAGAATTCAGAGAAGATTCAAATATTGTTCATAGATAAACTTGATCATAAACCCACAATTCATCGGTCTCAACAAACACACCGCAAAAAGAAGATTACATCGAATAGATCTCCACGAGAGAGGGGGAGAACATTGTATTGAGATCCAAAAAGAGAGAGGAAGCCATCTAGCTACTAACTATGGACCCGAAGGTCTGAGGTAAACTACTCACACTTCATCGGAGAGGCTATGGTGTTGATATAGAAGCCCTCCGTGATGGATGCCCCCTCCGGCGGAGCTCCGGAACTGGCCCCAAGATGGGATCTCATGGGTACAGAAGGTTGCGGCGGTGGAATTAGGTTTGTGGCTCCGTATCTGATCGTTTGGGGGTACGTAGGTATATATAGGAGGAAGGAGTACATCGGTGGAGCAAGGTGGGGCCCACGAGGGTGGAGGGCGCGCCTGGGGGGGTAGGCGCGCCCCCTACGTCGTGTCTTCCTCGAAGCTTCTCTTACGTAGGGTCCAAGTCTCCTGGATCATGTTCGTTCCAAAAATCACGCTCCCGAAGGTTTCATTCCGTTTGGACTCCGTTTGATATACTTTTTCTGCGAAACTCTGAAATAGGCAAAAAACAGCAATTCTGGGCTGGGCCTCCGGTTAATAGGTTAGTCCCAAAAATAATATAGAAGTGAATAATAAAGCCCAATAATGTCCAAAACAGAAGATAATATAGCATGGAGCAATCAAAAATTATAGATACGTTGGAGACGTATCACCCACGTGGTGGTCAGTCTGGTTCATCATCGTGATTATATCTTGACGGTATTGGCTCAAGGGCCTCGTCGTCAAATTGTGGCAGTAGCCGACGCTTCGGATAACTCTTTGTTGGGCGCTCGAGGCCATATTCCTCGGTAGTTAGAACCTGGGTCCATCTGTCGTTGAGCATATCCTGTTCGGCTTGAAGCTGTTGTTGTTTCTTTTTTAGGCTCCTCGCATTTGCGATGAGCTGTCGCTTGAAGCGTTCTTGCTCGAGGGGTTCCTCTGGCATGATGAAGTCTTCATTTCCAAGGCTGACATCCTCCTCGGAGATCGGTAGATAGTTACTATCCTTCGAATCCCCATTCCCGACCTGCTCGTCAGGGTTAATGTTGGGGAACGTAGTATTCAAAAAAATTCCTATGATCATGCAAGATCTATCTAGGAGAAGCATACCAACGAGTGGGGAGAGTGTGTCCACGTACCCTCGTAGACCGTAAGCGGAAGCGTTTCATAACGCGGTTGATGTAGTCGAACGTCTTCGCGATCCAACCGATCCAAGTACCAAACGTACGACACCTCCGCGTTCAGCACACGCTCAGCTCGATGACGTCCCTCGATCTCTTGATCTAGTTGAGGACGAGGGAGAGTTCTGTCAGCACGACGGCGTGGTGACGGTGATGATGAAGTTACCGGCGCAGGGCTTCGCCTAAGCACTATGACGATATGACCGAGGTGTGTAACTGTGGAGGGGGGCACCGCACACGGTTAAGAGAAACTTGTGTGTTCTAGGGTGCCCCATTGCCCCTGTATATAAAGGAGGGGAGGGGATCCCGGCTGGCCCGGTAGGGCGCGCCAGGAGGAGGGAGTCCTACTAGGACTCCAAGTCCTAGTAGGATTCCACCTGGAGGAAAGGGGGAAGAAGGAAGGGATAGGGGGAAGGGAAGGAAAGGGGGGCGCCGCCCCCTTCCCCTAGTCCAATTTGGACCCAAGGGGGAGGGCGCGCGGCCAGCCCCTTGTGGCCCTTCCTCTCTCCCCACTAAGGCCCATCAAGGCCCATTAGTTCCCCCGGGGGCTCCGATAACCCTCCAGCACTCCAATAATTATCCGGTACCTCTCGGAACTCATCCAGTGTCCGAATAACATCGTCCAATATATCAATCGTTATGTCTCAACCATTTAGAGACTCCTCGTCATGTCCGTGGTCTCATCCGGGACTCCGAACAATCTTCGGTTATCAAATCACATAACTCATAGTATAAATCGTCATTGAACATTAAGCGTGTGGACCCTACGGGTTCGAGAACTATGTAGACATGACCGAGACACATCTCCGGTCAATAACCAATAGCGGAACCTGGATGCTCATATTGGCTCCTACATATTCTACGAAGATCTTTATCAGTCAAACCGCATAACAACATACGTTGTTCCCTTTGTCATCGGTATGTTACTTGCCCGAGATTCGATCATCGGTATCATCATACCTAGTTCAATCTTGTTACCGGCAAGTCTCTTTACTCGTTCTGTAATGCATCATCCCATAACTAACTCATTAGTCACATTGCTTGCAAGGCTCATAGTGATGTGCATTACCGAGAGGGCCCAGAGATACCTCTCCAATACTCGGAGTGACAAATCCTAATCTCGATCTATGCCAACTCAACAAACACCATCAGAGACACCTGTAGAGCATCTTTATAATCACCCAGTTACGTTGTGATGTTTGATAGCACACAAGGTGTTCCTCCGGTATTCGGGAGTTGCATAATCTCATAGTCAGAGGAACATGTAAAAGTCATGAAGAAAGTAATAGCAATAAAACTAAACGATCATTATGCCAAGCTAATGGATGGGTCTTGTCCATCACATCATTCTCTAATGATGTGATCTCCTTCATCAAATGACAACGCATGTCTATGGTTAGGAAACTTATCCAACATTGATTAACGAGCTAGTCAAGTAGAGGCATACTAGGGACACTATGTTTGTCTATGTATTCACACATGTACTAAGTTTTCAGTTAATACAATTCTAGCATGAATAATAAACATTTATCATGATATAAGGAAATATAAATAACAACTTTATTATTGCCTCTAGGGCATATTTCCTTCAGTCTCCCACTTGCACTAGAGTCAATAATCTAGTTCACATCGTCGTGTGGTTTAACACCAATAGTTCACATCTTTATGTGATTAGTTCACATTGCCATGTGACTAATACCCAAAGGGTTTTACTAGAGTCAATAATCTAGTTCACACCGCTATGTGATTAACACCCAAAGAGTACTAAGGTGTGATCATGTTTTGCTTGTGAGAGAAGCTTAGTCAATGGGTCTGTCACATTTAGAGATGTATGTATTTTGCGTATTTTCTATGTCTAAAATGCTCTGCATGGAGCTACTCTAGCTAATTTCTCCCACTTTCAATATGTATCCAGATTGAGACTCAGAATCATCCGCATCGGTGTAAAAGCTTGCATCGACGTAACTCTTTACAACAAACTCTTTATCACCTCCATAACCGAGAAACATATCGTTAGTCCTTTTCAGGTATTTCAGGATGTTCTTGACCGCTGTCCAGTGATCCACTCCCGGATTACTTTGGTACCTACCCGCTAAACTAATAGCAAGGCACACATCAGGTCTGGTACATAGCATTGCATACATGATAGAACCTATGGCTAAGGCATAGGGAATGACTTTCATTTTCTCTCTATCTTCTGCAGTGGTCGGGCATTGAGTCTGGCTCAAATTCACACCTTGTAACACAGGCAAGAACCTATCTCAAAAATCATTTTAGGAATGAATGAGAATTTCGTTAGATTCTTTGACTGATCCATTTTGAACTTCTTCAAAACTTTATCAAGGTATGTGCTTTGTGAAAGTCCAATTAAGCGTCTTGATCTATCTCTATAGATCTTGATGCCCAATATATAAGCAGCTTCACCGAGGTCTTTCATTGAAAAATTCTTATTCAAGTATCCTTTTTATGCTATTCAGAAATTCAGTATCATTTCCAATCAACAATATGTCATCCACATATAATATCAGAAATGCTACAGAGCTCGCACTCACTTTCTTGTAAATACAGGCTTCTCCAAAAGTCTGTATAAAACCATATGCTTTGATCATACTATCAAGGCGTGTATTCCAACTCCGAGAGGCTTGCGCCAGTCCATAAATGGATCGCTGGAGCTTGCACACTTTGTTAGCACCTTTTGGATCGACAAAACCTTCTGGTTGCATCATATACAACTCTTCTTTAAGATATCCATTAAGGAATGCAGTTTTGACATCCATTTGCCAAATTTCATAATCATAAAATGCGGCAATTGCTAACATGATTCGGACAAACTTAAGCATCGCTATGAGTGAGAAGGTCTCATCATAGTCAACTCCTTGAACTTGTCAAAAACCTTTCGCAACAAGTCAAGCTTTGTAAATAGAAACATTACCGTCTGCGTCAGTCTTCTTCTTGAAGGTCCATTTATTCTCTATTGCTTGCCGATCATTGGGCAAGTCAACCAAAGTCCACACTTTGTTCTCATACATGGATCCCATCTCAGATTTCATGGCCTCAGGCCATTTCGCGGAATCTGGGCTCATCATCGCTTCCTCATAGTTCATAGGTTCATCATGGTCAAGTAACATGACCTCCAGAACAGGATTACCGTACCACCCTGGTGCGGATCTTACTCTGGTTGACCTACGAGGTTCGATAGTAACTTGATCAGAAGTTTCATGATCATCATCATTAGCTTCCTCACTAATTGGTGTAGGAATCACTGGAACTGGTTTCTGTGATGAACTACTTTCCAATTCGAGAGAAGGTACAATTACCTCAACAAGTTCTACTTTCCTCCCACTCACTTCTTTTGAGAGAAACTCCTTCTCTAGAAAGGATCCATTCTTAGCAATGAATATCTTGCCTTCGGATCTGTGATAGAAGGTGTACCCAACAGTCTCCTTTGGGTATCCTATGAAGACATATTTCTCCGATTTGGGTTCGAGCTTATCAGGTTGAAGCTTCTTCACATAAGCATCGCAGCCCCTAACTTTAAGAAACGACAACTTGGGTTTCTTGCCAAACCACAGTTCATATGGTGTCGTCTCAACGGATTTAGATGGTGCCCTATTTAACGTGAATGCAGCCGTCTCTAAAGCATAACCCCAAAACAATAGTGGTAAATCAGTAAGAGACATCATAGATCGTGCCATATCTAATAAAGTACGATTACGACGTTAGGACACACCATTACGCTGTAGTGTTCCAGGTGGCGTGAGTTGCGAAACTATTCCACATTGTTTCAAATGAAGACCAAACTCGTAACTCAAATATTCACCTCCGCGATCAGATCGTAGAAACTTTATTTTCTTGTTACGATGATTTTCCACTTCACTCTGAAATTCTTTGAACTTTTCAAATGTTTCAGACTTATGTTTCATCAAGTAGATATACCATATCTTCTCAAATCATCTGTGAAGGTTAGAAAATAACGATACCAGCCGCGAGCCTCAACACTCATCCGACTGCATACATCAGTATGTATTATTTCCAACAAGTCTGTTGCTCGCTCCATTGTTCCGGAGAACGGAGTCTTAGTCATCTTGCCCATGAGGCATGGTTCGCAAGCATCAAGTGATTCCAAAATTCCATCAACATGGAGTTTCTTCATGCGCTTTACACCAATTTGACATAAACGGCAGTGCCACAAATAAGTTGCACTATCATTATTAAACTTGTATCTTTTGGCTTCAATACTATGAATATGTGTATCACTACTATCGAGATTCAATAAAAATAGACCACTCATCAAGGGTGCATGACCATAAAAGATATTACTCATATAAATAGAACAACCATTATTCTCTGATTTAAATGAATAACTGTCTTGCATCAAACAAGATCCAGATATATGATAACCCACAAGTATAGGAGATCGCAACAGCTTTCGAGGGTAGAGTATTCAACCAAATTTATTGATTCGACACAAGGGGAGCCAAAGAATATTCTCAGGTATTAGCAGTTGAGTTGTCAATTCAACCACACCTGGAAACTTAGTATCTGCAGCAAAGTGTTTAGTAGCAAAGTAATATGATAGTGGTGGTAACGGTAACAAAAGTAAATACAGCAAAAGTAATGTTTTTGGTATTTTGTAGTGATTGTAACAGTAGCAGCGGGAAAGTAAATAAGCGAGAACCAGTATATAGAAAGCTCGTAGCCACCGGACCAGTGATGGATAATTATGCCGGATGCGGTTCATCATGTAACAGTCATAACATAGGGTGACACAGAACTAGCTCCAATTCATCAATGTAATGTAGGCATGTATTCCGAATATAGTCATATGTGCTTATGGAAAAGAACTTGCATGACATCTTTTGTCCTACCCTCCCGTGGCAGCGGGGTCCTAATGGAAACTAAGGGATATTAAGGCCTCCTTTTAATAGAGAACCGGAACAAAGCATTAGCACATAGTGAATACATGAACTCCTCAAACTATGGTCATCACCGAGAAGTATCCCGATTATTGTCACTTCGGGGTTGTCGGATCATAACACATAATAGGTGACTATAGACTTGCAAGATAGGATCAAGAACTCACATATATTCATGAAAACTAATAGGTTCAGATCTGAAATCATGGCACTCGGGCCCTAGTGACAAGCATTAAGCATAGCAAAGTCATAGCAACATCAATCTCAGAACATAGTGGATGCTAGGGATCAAACCCTAACAAAACTAACTCGATTACATGATAAATCTCATCCAACCCATCACCGTCCAGCAAGCCTATGATGGAATTACTCACGCATGGCGGTGAGCATCATGAAATTGGTGATGGAGGATGGTTGATGATGACGACGGCGACGAATCCCCCTCTCCGGAGCCCCGAACGGACTCCAGATCAGCCCTCCCTAGAGGTTTTAGGGCTTGGCGGCGGCTCCGTATCGTAAAACGCGATGATTTCTTCTCTCCTATTTTTTTCTCCCTGAAAGCCAATATATAGAGTTGGAGTTGGCGTAGAAAGGTTTCCAGGGGGCCCACGAGGTAGGGGGCGCGCCCTAGAGGGGGGGGCGCCCCCCACCCTCGTGGACAGGGTGTGCGCCCCCTGGTCTTCATCTTTGGCAAGGATTTTTTATTGTTTTTTATAAGACATCCCGTGGAGTTTCAGGTCATTCCGAGAACTTTTGTTTTCTGCACATAAACAACATCATGGCAATTCTACTGAAAACAGCGTCAGTCCGGGCTAGTTCCATTCAAATCATACAAGTTAGAGTCCAAAACAAGGGCAAAAGTGTTTGGAAAAGTAGATACGACGGAGACCTATCAATATAATGTTCATGATTAACGCTGGCACCAAATAACAATTATTTAGGTCTAAAACTAATCCTGAAGGTAGATGTAGAGGTAGCATGCTGACAGCGATCACATTGACTTTGGAACCATTTCCCACGTGCATCGTCACCTCGTCCTTAGCCAATCTTTATTTAATCCGTAGCCCCTGTTTCCAGTTGCAAATATGAGCAATAGAACCAGTATCAAATACCCAGGCGCTACTACGAGCATTAGTAAGGTACACATCAATAACATGTATATCAAATATACCTTTCACTTTGCCATCTTTCTTATCCGCCAAATACTTGGGGCAGTTCCGCTTCCAGTGACCAGTCCCTTTGTAGTAGAAGCACTCAGTCTCAAGCTTAGGTCCGGGCTTGGGCTTCTTGACTTGAGCAACAACTTGTTTTCCATTCTTGTTGAAGTTCCCCTTCTTCCCTTTGCCCTTCTTCTTGAAACTAGTGGTCTTGTTAACCATCAACACTTGATGCTCCTTCTCGATTTCTACCTCTGTAGCCTTTAGCATCGCGAAGAGCTCGGGAATTGTCTTATTCATCCCTTGCATATTATAGTTCATCACAAAGCTTTTGTAGCTTGGTAGCAGTGATTGAAGAACTATGTCAATGACACTATCATCAGGAAGATTAACTCCCAGTTGAGTCAAGTGGTTGTGGTACCCAGACATTCTGAGTATATGTTCACTGACAGAACTATTCTCCTCCATCTTGCAGCTATAGAACTTATTGGAGACTTCATATCTCTCAATCTGGGCATTTGCTTGACATATTAACTTCAACTCCTAGAACATCTCATATGCTCCATGACGTTCAAAACGTTGTCGAAGTCCCGGTTCTAAGTTGTAAAGCATGGCACACTGAACTATCGATTAGTCACTAGCTTTGCTCTACCAGACATTCATAACGTGCAGAGTTGCTCCTGCAGCGGGTCTTGCACCTAGCGGTGCTTCCAGGACGTAATTCTTCTGTGCAGCAATGAGGATAATCCTCAAGTTATGGACCCAGTCCGCGTAGTTGCAACCATCATCTTTCAATTTAGCTTTCTCTAGGAACGCATTAAAATTCAAGGGAACGGTAGCACGGGCCATTGATCTACAACAACATAGACATGCAAAATACTATCAGGTACTAAGTTCATGATAAATTAAAGTTCAATTAATCATATTACTTAAGAACTCCCACTTAGATAGACATCTCTCTAGTCATCTAAGTGATCACGTGATCCATATCAACTAAACCATGTCCGATCATCACGTGAGATGGAGTAGTTTTCAATGGTGAACATCACTATGTTTATATACTATATGATTCACGTTCGACCTTTCGGTCTCAGTGTTCCGAGGCCATATTTGCATATGCTAGGCTCGTCAAGTTTAACCCGAGTATTCTGCCTGTGCAAAATTGGCTTGCACTATGTGAACGTAGAGCTTATCACACCCGATCATCACGTGGTGTCTCGGCACGATGAACTGTAGCAACAGTGCATACTCAGGGAGAACACTTATACCTTGAAATTTAGTGAGAGATCATCTTATAATGCTACCAACGCACTAAGCAAAATAAGATGCATAAAAGATAAACATCACATGCAATCAAAATAAGTGATATGATATGGCCATCATCATCTTGTGCCTTTGATCTCCATCTCCAAAGCACCATCATGATCACCATCATCACCGGCTTGACACATTAATCTCCATCGTAGCATTGTTGTCGTCTCGCCAACTATTGCTCTACGACTATCGCTGCCGCTTAGTGATAAAGTAAAGCAATTACATGGCGATTGCATTTCATACAATAAAGAGACAACCATATGGCTCCTGCCAGTTGCCGATAACTTTTACAAAACATGATCATCTCATACAACAATTTATATATCATCACATCTTGACCATATCACATCACAACAAGCCCTGCAAAAACAAATTAGACGTCCTCTACTTTGTTATTGCAAGTTTTGCGTGGCTGCTACGGGCTTCTAGCAAGAACCGTTCTTACCTACGCATCAAAACCACAACAATTTTTCGTCAAGTGTGTTGTTTTAACCTTCAACAAGGACCGGGCGTAGTCAAACTCGATTCAACTAAAGCTGGAGAAACAGACACCCGCTAGCCACCTGTGTGCGAAGCATGTCGGTAGAACCAGTCTCATGAACGCGGTCATGTAATGTTAGTCGGGGTCGGTTCATCCAACAATACCGCCAAATCAAAGTAAGACGTTGTTGGTAAGCAGTATGACTATTATCGCCCATAACTCATTGTGTTCTACTCGTGCATATAACATCTATAAATAGACCTGGCTCGGATGCCACTGTTGGGGAACGTAGTATTCAAAAAATTTCCTACGATCACGCAAGATCTATCTAGGAGAAGCATAGAAACGAGTGGGGAGAGTGTGTCCACGTACCCTCGTAGACCGTAAGCGGAAGCGTTTAGTAACGCGGTTGATGTAGTCGAACATCTTCGCGATCCAACTGATCCAAGTACCGAACATACGGCACCTCCGCGTTCAGCACACGTTCAGCTCGATGGCGTCCCTCGATCTCTTGATCCAGTTGAGGACAAGGGAGAATTCCATTAGCACGATGGCGTGGCGACGGTGATGATGAAGTTACCGGCGCAGGGCTTCGCCTAAGCACTACGACGATATGACCGAGGTGTATAACTGTGGAGGGGGGCACCGCACACGGTTACGAGAAACTTGTGTGTTCTAGGGTGCCCCCTTGCCCCCGTATATAAAGGAGGGGAGGGGGAGGCCAGCCGTCCCTGTAGGGCGCGCCAGGAGGAGGGAGTGCTACTAGGACTCCAAGTCCTAGTAGGATTCCACCTGGCGGAAAAGGGGGGAGAAGGAAGGGATAGGGGGAAGGGAAGGAAAGGGGGGCGCCGCCACCTTCCCCTAGTCCAATTCGGACCCAAGGGGGGTTGTGCGGCCAGCCCCTTGTGGCCCTTCCTCTCTCCCCACTAAGGCCCATCAAGGCCCATTAGTTCTCCCGGGGGGTTCCGATAACCCTCCGGCACTCCGATAATTATCCGGTACCTCTCAGAACTCATCCGGTGTCCGAATAACATTGTCCAATATATCAATCTTTATGTCTCGACCATTTCGAGACTCCTCATCATATCCGGGACTCTGAACAATCTTCGGTCATCAAATAACATAACTCATAATACAAATTGTCATCGAACGTTAAGCGTGCGAACCCTATGGATTCGAGAACTATGTAGACATGACCGAGACACATCTTCGGTCAATAACCAATAGCGGAACCTGGATGCTCATATTGGCTCCTACATATTGTACGAAGATCTTTATCGGTCAAACCGCATAACAACATATGTTGTTCCCATTGTCATCGGTATGTTACTTGCCCGAGATTCGGTCGTTGGTATCATCATACCTAGTTCAATCTCGTTACTGGCAAGTCTCTTTACTCATTCCGTAATGCATCATCCCGTGACTAACTCATTAGTCACATTGCTTGCAAATCTCATAGTGATGTGCATTACCGAGAGGGCCTAGAGGTACCTCTCCGATAGTCGGAGTGACAAATCCTCGATCTATGCCAATTCAACAAACACCATCGGAGACACCTGTAGAGCATCTTTATAATCACCCAGTTATGTTGTGAGAATACAAAATATCGTATTTGAGTAAATCTAGTAGAATCCTCGATTCCACGACTCGATCTTACGACTCGATTCTGTCTAAGGATAATCGATCCGACTCTGAATCCCGACTCTAACTACCTTGTTCACGGCCCATCAGTCCAGCCCATATCACACAGCCCGGACACCCGAGGACCCCCTAATCTAGGACTCCTCCGTCCCAAAGATCACTTTCCTCTTCCAAGCATTGCCTAGATAATGGACTCCACAACTGGCTGTGGGAGACTTTGTTCTCTAGATGTATACCAGGTTATCATCAGATCCAAATGAACGAGAAATATGAAATAAAAATGACCTTCATCACCCATTTAGGTTTTCTGCTATATCATGGTGCCATTTGGCCTTAAAACGCCAGAGGAACTTTTCAACGTATGATCCAAACTTGTTCGTGTGAATGGATTAACATAAACATGGAGGCCTACATGGGTAATATTGTTGTGAAGTTGATCAAGAGATCTAATATCTTGGTTGATCTTGGAGGGACCTTCAAGATTCTTAGAACATTTGGGATAAAGCTCAACCCTTGAGAAGTGCATCTTTGAAATTCCTGTGGGTAAGATGCTTGGTTTACTCATTTCTGAATGGGGAATCAAGGCCAAACCAAAGAATATAGGTGCCACAATGAAGATGGAGAAGGAAAAACTTCATGACATCCAGAAACTGACTGGCCGCCTTGCAGCTCTCAGTCGGTTTATATCCAGACTCAGTGAGAAAGCTTTACCTCTCTAACGACTGATGAAAAATTAGAACGAATCAGTTGGATAGATGAAGCTCAAATAGTATTAAAGGATTTGAAGATATTGTTATCCACTAGAATGGTGTTAGATGCACATATAGAAAAAGAGCCATTGCTCTTATACATAACTGCAACTAAACCTGGCAATGGTTATACAACTCAACCAAACCTAAACCATAACCAGTCAACGCGGAGTTTGAACCAAAACTAAATCACACCTCCAATTATCATGCAGAACCAAAACCAAACCAAACCGTACGTTTTGTCCACCTCAACCAAAACCAAACCACTCTTCAAACTATGGCTTTAACCTAGTTCTTAGTTTTGGGTTGAAACCAAATCAATCTGCTGTATGTGCAAAGCTAACCAAGAAACAAGCAAGCTAGCTAGTGGCTTAATTGATCCACAGTAGCAGCCCAATACGTATATGTCCAGAAGCGTAGCGTCGCGTACGTACGTGTATGACCGGCCACGTCGCATCGCGTGCGTACACCCAGTTCTAGAACTGGTTCTAAACCAGGATTTGCAACTGTTAGCGACCAAACCATTTAGACCCACACCCAGCCATACCCAACTTGTTTTTATGCAAACCCAAACCAAACCAAACTAATAACGATCTAGGCCCATCACAACCCGAACCAATTAAGCCCAGAGCAAAAAACCAAACCATTGGACCCAGTTAATCAAAACCCATTCCCAGATTTAACTGCAACAAATCAAGTGGTCATTTATTATGTCTCGGAATGTACAATGGCCCATTTATTATGTCTCGGAAGTTTTAGCTCCTTCAAAGCAATGTTACCCACCCTATCAGAAGCTTGTCTATGACATATTTCTAGCTGCAAAGAAGTTGGTTCACTACTTTCAAGAACACTCGGTCACAGTTGTGAGTGACGCTCCCTTGTCTCAGATTGTAAACAATCGGGATGCAATTGGCCGAGTGGCAAATGGGCTACTGAATCACTGCCTCATGACATAAACTTCAAAGCGATGAAAGCAATTAAGCCTCAAGCTCTTACAGACTTCATCACCTAGTGGACAAAGCCAAGCACCCGCTCGACCAAGTTCAGTTAGATCATTGGACAATGTTTTTTGATGGATCCAAGATGTTAGCTACTGCGGGGGCTGGACTAGTTTTGATCTCACCAAAAAGGTGTCAAACTTAATCACATGCTCGAAATTCACTTCACTGTCTCAAACAAGAAGGCCAAATACGAGGCCTTGTTGTACGGTCTTCGCATGTCTATTTCACTCGGTATCCGTTGTTAGTTAGTTTATGAAGATTCGGCTTTAACTGTTAATCAAGAGAGAAGGCGTGGGATGTTCGCAGCCCCACAATGACAGCACATTGCAATGTAGTCAGAAAACTTGAGAAAAACTTTGAAGGACTGGAGCTACATTATATGTCGAGAGGAGAAAATCAAGTAGCTAACAATCTGGCAAAGATGGAATATACTCGGAAGTTTGTTTCTGAAGGCATCTTTCTTGACCATTTCACACCCCTACTGTCAAGGAGAATCCATTCCACAAAGAAGATCAACCATCCGTCGGCACTTGAGTGCCTGCGGACATGGAGATCCCTGCAGTAGTTGATTTGGTACAAGAAATCATAGTCATAAATCCCGAGTAGAAGTTGCGTTATATTTCTTATCTTATCCAACAAGAACTCCTAGATGATGAAGTGGAGGATCGGTAGATTGTTCGTCGATCCAAAGCTTACATTGTCATGAATGGTGAAATGTACAAGGAAAGTCTTACTGGAGTGCATTAGCATTGCATGTCCCAGAAAAGGCGGACATAGTTTGGGGGAAATGGTACAGATTCAAGCCTTCCCGAGACTAGGAGAAGATGTTCTGGCTTGGGGACCGGGTAGGCTTGGTGTTTTTTCAGTAAAATCCGCATAGATATGGCCTTTGAGGAGTCTTGTAGATCAACGGCTAATGGTTCCAACTCATGTCCATATGGAAGGCGCACTTGGTGGAAAATGATATGGGGTTGTAATGTCCCCCTGCCAGAAACTTTGCTTGGTGAGCAGCTGTCAATTCCCTCCTGACCGGGCAGAACACGGCTAAGAGAGGCCTGCAAATATCGGACACATGCCCAATATGTAGACAGGAACGGAAAGACATATTTCATGCCCTGTGTAGATGCCCACCAGCTTTCATCTATGGCGATGCATGGGTGAGGTCTGGATCCCGCCGAAGCTAAAGGAGGTTACAAACACAGGTGTCGAGTGGCTCCTTGATGCCTTATACCCCTTGAACATTGAGCGCTCGATGCTCTCGTTGACACTATGGATATGATGGCATAATCGAAACAAAGTAGTGCATGATAAAACTCTGCCGCAGATGGATGCGTCAAGGAATTTTCTTTGTGGTTATCTTGATTCCCTACTTGCTATTGCACGAAAGTCAGATTGTGACTCATCGAAAGGCAAGGATTTTATATCTTATGAACCTACACCAAAGACTCACATGGAACAACAATGGCATCCCTCTTGCCAAATAGAGCTTGCCGCCGGAGAGGTGGATGAAGCTTAATACTGATGGGTCTTGGATAGATGATGGAAAAGCAGGAGCTGGTAATGCTTTTTCGCGATAGCCTGGGGAACATTGTTTTCTCATCATGCAGGAAGCTCTTTTCGTGTCGAGATGCGCTTGAAGCTGAGTTATAGCTTCTATGGAGGGGGTCTCTATTGCTACCCATAGAACAGAGCTACCAATTTTGGTGGAGATGGATTGGGTGTCTGCAGTTTGAACATGGTAAAGGGCAGGGGCATAGATAGTTCTGTCTATGCGTCCCTCGTGATAGAGATCAAACACTTGACGTCTCTTTGTATGACTTATTTTACTCATGTTAATTGTAGCCAAAATACGACTAGTGATTTTTTGGCCAAAATTTCTAGAACTAAGAGTAGAACTGTCATTTGGTTGGGCTCCCACCTCCCAAAGGTAGTTGATCTATGTAAGAAAGAGTGTGATTTTGTTAATCCTTGAGAAATACAAGTTTTCCCCCACAAAAGAGACCTAGATAGAGGGAGTACAAGCTATAGGGACCACATTGTGTTTTAAGGGCATGTTGAATGCACTGGCCCAATGTGTTACCCCGCAGAGCCACATAGGCTCAGACTACAGGCTGTAGGTTCAGGTATAGCCTCAACTATGTCAGTGTTGCTTGCAGAAGAGGCTAATCCTCTATTTTTTTCATGAATACGTAAAGCTTGCATATCATTTCATTGATAGAAGAAGTTAGAATGAGTACACGAGGTGGTACAACACAAGACACGGATGCAAGAAGAGTGAACATGGTTCTCGAAGCAGAGAGACATGAGATGCTCGACCCAAATATGAAAACACATCTAAACTCGCCGACCAGATAAGCAGTCCAACCAACAACTAGACGATCAACATCTCCAAATCCTACACCAAGGACACCACGAGCAAACAAGATGATGCCTAGACGAAGGAGAATGACACCAAGACGTCGTCCTCGTCCGATCCGAAAAACCGGACCTAGGGTTTCCCCTAATGCTCGAAGAGGGGCACAAATAATGGCCATATGGCAGCGCCTCCAAGAAGGGGATGGCACCCGCGGGTGTCCCGCGGGTGTCATCGCTTCCAGCATAGGATGCATGGATTTCTCCTTGGCCAAAATCCGAGCAATCCCAAGCTATTGGAGCACGAATCAGAGAAGAGGAAGCGGGGCATAGGCCGCAGCTGTGACTGTAGGAATGGGAGCCATGCCATACACCGAAGGAGGCATTGGGCGCCGCCGAACATGTCAGCCTTGGAGGAGGGCAAGGTTGTGTGGCTGAGCGGAATGAAGGCGACGGAGATAAGACGGTGGCCGGAGACCCGAGCGAGCCAGAATCCGGAAGGGAGCGAAGATTCATGCCACCGGGACTAGAGCAGCAGGGATGTCGACACGATCAAAGAGCTGGAAGGGTATGCAACTCTTGTGGCATGCCGGAATTGATGATGCGCTGTGGATGGCCAACCAATGGCACTAGCATGGTGATGATCATGCGGAGATGCCGGGGAACCAACGAGCCAAAAGAGCCGGAAAGAACACAACTACAAGGGCGAGGCGGGTCCAAAGCCACGCTGGCCGACCATGGACGTGGGAGGGGGCCTAGTCCCATGGCCGTCAGGCTGAAGCCGCCCCTGCTAAGGGTGGGTGGGTTATGAAGGAGACTCACGGGCAGCCAAACCTCTTGGCCGCTGCGCTGCATGAAGCAGCAGCAGCCGGGCACCTCCATGGTCGCCTCCCGAAGAAGCCGACCCGAAGCCAAACCAGGGGATGGGGAGGGTCTGGGGTGAGGAGCCGCAGTGAATAGGGCGCGCCCAACCACCATGAAGGACGACCGAGGAGCACCACGACCGGTTGAGGGGACCCCCAGACCACATCTGGGGCGGACCGCAATAGAGAGCCACAGCCGGGGGTAGGCCACCCGAGCAGCACACGTCGGGTAGGAGACGTCAGGCAGTGGATGTGCTGGGCAAGTGGCAGAGAGGAGGGGCAGGGACGAGGGGGAAGAGAAACGGCCCTGCAGCCGCCATCCCAGGGCCATGTCCAGCTTCGCGGGCCGGCCTTCCGGTAACAGCGACATGGGGGTGGGCGGGAGGTGGGGGCCAGGACGCCGGCGAGTAGGGTTCTCCCTGAATCGCCCGGCTCGGGTGACATGAGGGTCGGGCTTCTAGTCAGAGGGTGTTTGTTTCCAGGGACTTATTGGTTTAGGGACTTAAAAAAAGTCCCTATAAGTCCCATCTAAACCAAACAGGAGGGACTTAAAGTGGTGATTTGGGACTTATCAAAAAAGACTCTCAGGGAGGAACTTATAGGGACTTTTCCATCGATTCCCCCTGGCCCGCACCTAACCTTATCGCTTCCCCGCATCGCTCCTTCCCCGCATCCCCGCTTCGCTCCTTCCCCGCACTCTGCTCCAATCGCCGCCGCCGCCGGCAGTACCCTGAACCGCCGCCGCCATGGCCGACGATGAGGAGGACCGGATCCCCTTCTTCTCTCAGTTCCACTCGCATCATCAGGCATCCCAAGGCTCATCCGCCGGGGGAAATCTCGGAAGGGGAATGGGATTCTTGGATCTCAACCACAACGTCGACGACTTCCCGGAGTTGGGCTCGTACCAGCAACTCCTCCTCGACCAGTCCGCCGGCCATGGTCTTCCTCCTACTGGACCTGGTCGTGGGAGGCCCGTGTCTCAGGGCGGAGGAGGCCGCACACGGTCTCTGAACATCGGAGGGCGAGCCGGCTCTCACGGTATGAACGAGTGTTTTTATTACTAGGGGTAACATGGACTTATAAGTTCCTGTAAACAAACAGGTAGGGACTCGGGACTTATAAGTCCCTGTAAACAAACAGGTAGGGACTCGGGACTTATAAGTCCCTGTAAACAAACATGTAGGGACTCGTGACTTATAAGTTGAGACTTAAAAAAGTCCTAGGACTTATGAAACAAATAGGGCCTCAAGACGCTGGTGCTCTACGAAAAATATAATAAAAAAGCATGGGATGGAGAGAGGAGGGTAGTACGCATGTATGAGGAAAAGGATGGAAGGAAAAAAGGTAGAGTGGGATTCGTTGCAGAATAAACTAGTGCATCCTTTGGATAGTTCATGGTTTGGACCGTGGTTGCAGTGCTTCGGATGGATGGGCTCCATAGTTCATGTCCCAAGTAGAAATAATACAGATACTTATATCAAGTTAATGAGAGTACAAGGATATTCCTAACATACTCGTTCATCAAGGGCTCTAAATACTTAAATTCTACCAAGAATTGCTTCCCGATTTTGAATAAATATCATCCTCAACAGTTGGCAGACCATCCATTTTATTCTGAGCATCACAACCTGCTTGTGTGAAACGCTTTGTATCTGCCCAAGCATTAACAACTGGATTAAATATTATCACACATAACATAACTTCACTAAAATTTAACGTCATATGTTCTCTAACAGTCAACATTTCAAGGACCACGGGTGAAGAAAGAGGTGTGTGTGCACGTTTGAAAGAAGAGTATGAACTTGAT